>NC_089598.1:3808458-3988458 GCF_019320115.1 Miscanthus floridulus
TGGCGCGCCAACTGTCGGTGTTTTGGAACCGGGGGTCCCTCAACCGACGAGTGAATTCGTGATGTGTGCTCCTTATTCCGGATGGTGATGCAAAGAGACACAAGGTTTATACTGGTTCAGGCAGTGAATGCCCTACGTCCAGTCTGAGGGGGTGTTCTTGTATTCCTTGCACCAGGGTGCTCGTGGCAGGGGGTTACGAGCTAAGCGAGGGAGGGAGTTCGTCCCAAGTCTCTGCGGAGAGAAATGCAGGTTACAGGGTGAGGCACATTGCCCGTGCGGGTTGTTCCTCTTTTCTTTTTTCCCCTAGAAATGGTACCGGCCACCTCCTTTTATAGCCATAAGGAGGAAGCCAGAAGTACATGAGAAGGCTACTATTTGCTGACGTATTCTGCTCCCTGGAGCAGCGTGGCGTCGTGGGAGTTCCCGTCGGTGTCTAGTCGGTATGGTCCCCAAGGCCGGCGACATGCTGCGCTCCCGTACATTTGTTGACTTGGTGAAGTGCCGAGGCCTGGTGGCTGCTGTAGTCGGTTGTGGCCGAGACCCGCTGTGCTAAGGCCGAGACCCGCTGTGCTGAGGCCTGCTGTGCCAAGGCCTTTGCAGGTGGCAATGCGGGGTCTTGGCGGCCATCGTCGTAGTTGATTTAGGCAAAACAGTGCGGAACGTGCGTCTACAGGATACGGTACCCTGTATTGTCAGTAAGGGATGGTAAAAAGGCGATTTGACCGTTGTCCCATCGCTCCTGTCACGGCGCACTGCCGATTGTGGCTTACGTAGTGGGTGCAGCTGGGCGCATTAATTGGATGCGACAGCCTACCAGAGCGACTTTTGAGGCGGAGGCGACGAGGTTGCGGGACGAGCCCAGCCTCGGGCGAGGCGGAGCATGGCCAGTTCACCCGAGGCCCTACCGGGAGTCTCGGGCGAGGCGGAACTCGGTCAGTTCATCCGAGGCCTATCGAGGGTCTCGAGCGAGGCGGAGCGGTCGGTCCGCTGGTCCTGAGGTCACAGGAACTCAGTTCTGACTCCCCACATCGTGTTCGTCCTTGGTGCAAGAGTTTAGGCAGCACAGTAGCCGGTAACCCCTGCACAGTCCCGTCGTGGATGGTAGGGCGCTGACATGACTGACGTTGGGTCTTCCACTTCGCGGTACTATGCCATCATGTGGTTGTCGGAGTGGTTGAGCGCCTTGATTGGATGTGATGTCCAGCCAGAGTAGTCTAGTCAAAGCGGTGGTCGCGGGGCTGGTGGTGAGCCGGTCTCGCGCGAATCGGAGAATCACAGACCTCGGCGAGGGGGCCTCGGGCGAATCGGAGAATCGATACTTCTTCTAAGGCCTCGGCGAGGGGACCTCGGGCGAAGGGGCCTCGGCGAGGGGGCCTCGGGCGAAGGGGCCTTGGCGAGGGGGGCCTCGGGTGAAGGGGCCTCGGCGAGGGGGCCTCGGGCGAATCGGAGATTTTGGCTGAGACCTTGTTTGTCTTATTGGTTCTTGTTTTTAGGGTCTAAGCAGTTTTTTGGTTTTTGCTTGGGGTACCCCTTTTTCTGGTATCCGACAACTGGGGTACCCAAAGAGGAGGAGTTAATAACTATCAAATGTTGATGCTTCCGAACAGGCAAGAACACGACTACACATCTTGCCCAATGACCGAGGGTTAACTCCGTGCCGTCCAACTCCCAAAGGTTGGCTTCGCCTTGCCCGACGTCTGAGGGTAGACTCTGCCTCACCTGACGTCTAAGGGCGGACTCTGCTTCACCCGACCCCCAGGGCTGTCTTTGCCTCGCCCAACGTTTGAGGGTTGGCTCCACCTCGCTCGATGTCTGCGGGTCAGCTCCGCCTCACTCGACGTCCGAGGGCTGGCTCTGCCTCGCCCGACGTTCGGGGGCTAGCTCTTCCTCGCTCGACGTTTGAGGGCTGGCTTTGCCTCGCCCGACATCCGAGGGCTAGCTCTGCCTCACCCGATGTCTGGGGGCTGGCTCCGCCTTGCTCGACCCCTGGGGGCTGGCTCTGCCTCGCCCGACATCTGAGGGCTAGCTCTGCCTCGCCCAATGTCTGGGGGCAGGCTCTGCCTCGCTCGATGTCCGAGGGCTGGCTCTACCTCACCCGATGTCCAAGGGCTGGCTCCACCTCGCCCAACATCCGAGGGCAGGCTCTACCTCGCCTAACGTCCAGGGGCTAGCTCCGCCTCTCCTGACATCTGAGGGAAGACTCCACCTCGCCCGATGACTACATGCTGCTCCTTCATAACTACGCACGCGGATAAGAAGGGGCACTCAAGTCAACCGCACTACCGAGGACCATACCCTGCATGCCTGCAGGAAAGTACCATCAGGATATGACATGACAGGCACTTTAAGCCCTTCTGGCCATGTCAGAAGCCCGGATAGTGTTGTGGGCGCCGACATTTGTCTTACAGTGTTATGGGCACCGGCATTTGTCCTCGGGCATGAATCCTGATGGAAGCATGCGACAACCACTATGGTCTAGGAGGAAACTCACATCATCTATAGTATGAACATGGGGTCACTAAGCCGTCTGCTCCCCATAGGGTCATGGTTCAACGTCCTGGTCCGTATGCTGCTCGTCGGGGAGGGATGGGACGTGACCACTTGCTGAGAAAGCTAGAGCACGGCCCTATCAGGATTAGCGGACATGCACCCAGCATGGAGCTATCCCTGGCACCATCTACCATATCAGGATGACTCACTCAGAGGAAAAAGGAAGACCCGGCACCTTCGAAGGACCTTCGCCTCTGATTTTTTTTCTTTCTCCCATCTGTAATCCCTGCTTCCCCTTGGTCTATAAAAGGGAAGGTAGGGCACCCCTCTAAGGAGACTGATCAATAGAACACACCATGCATCACATAACACACAGCTGAGCAGCAACAAAGCTCTCAGCGTCCTTTCAACCTTTCCATTAAAGACTTGGGACCTGTCGCTCTCTCGCCCGTTTGTAACCCCTACTACGAACCTTTTAGTGCTAATAACACGAGCAGCAGCCACAAACTGGATGTAGGGATATTCTGCCTGAACAAGTATAAACCTTGTGTCTTTTAGCACATCGTCTAGGCCAAACACGCAATAATACAAATTTACTCATTGGTGTTTACTCGAAACACCAACAGTTATTGTCGGGGACCAAATATTGGGGTACCCAAAGAGAAGGAGCTAATAAACATCAAACATTGATGCTTCCGAACAGAAAAGAACAAGACTACACCACTAGCCCAATGATCGAGGGTCAACTCTGTCTCGTCTGACCCCCAAAGGTTGGCTCTGCCTCGCTCGACGTCTGAGGGCAGACTCTGCCTCGCCTGATGTCTAAGGGCGGACTCTACTTCGCCCAACCCTTAGGGCTGGCTCCGCCACGCCCAACATCTAGGGGCCGGCTCCGCCTCACTGACATCTAGGGGCTAGCTCCGCCTTGCCCGATGTCCAGGGGCTGGCTCCACCTCGCCCGACGGCTAGGGGCTGGCTCTGCCTTGCCCGATGTCTGCGTGCTGGTCCTTCATAACTACGCATGTGGATAAGATGGGGCACTCAAGTCAACCGCAATATCGAGGACCATACCCTGCACGCCTGCAAGAAAGTACCATCGTGATATGACAGGATAGACGCTTTAAGCCCTTCCGGGCATGTCAGAAGCCTGAACAGTGTTGTGGGGCGCCGATATTTGTCTTACAGAGTTATGGGCGCCGGCATTTGCACTCGAGCATGGATCCTGATGGAAGCATACGACAACCACTATGGTCTAGGAGAAAACTCACATCATCTACAGTATGGACGTGGGGTCACTGAGCCATCTACTCCCCGTAGGGTCACGGTTCAGCGCCCTGGTCCATCGTGGTTTAGCACTATGAGAGCCTCATGGTGCAGCGGGTGCTAAGTGCATAAATGGAGAGGGCTAAACAAAATCAGCGCCACACCTTGGAAACATGGCAGCATTATTTATGGCCCAAAGAATTCGTTATACATTCTGATCATGAGTCATTGAAACACATTCGAAGCCAAGCAAAATTGAACCGTAGGCATGCTAAATGGGTTGAGTTCATTGAATCTTTCCCTTATGTCATCAAACACAAGAAGGGTAAAGAAAACATCATTGTTGATGCTTTGTCTAGGCGTTATACCATCCTAGTCCAAACTTCATTTTAAAATATTTGGATTAAAAACAATTAAAGCACAATATTCTCATGATGATGATTTCAAGGATGTGTTGCTGAATTGCAAAGAGGAACAAACTTAGAACAAATTCATCCTTGCTGATGGGTTTGTATTTCGAGCCAACAAGCTATGCATTCCAGCTTGCTCCGTGTGTTTGTTATTGTTGCAGGAAGCACATGGAGGAGGACTCATAGGACATTTTGGTGTGAAAAACACAGAGGACATCCTTGCTGGTCATTTCTTTTGGCCCAAGATGAGGAGAGACATGGAGAGGTTCGTTGCTCGCTGCACAACATGCCAAAAAGCTAAGTCATGCCTTAATCCTCATGGTTTATACATGCCTCTTCCTGTTCCAAGTGCACCATGGGAAGATATTTCAATGGACTTTGTTTTAGGACTGCCTAGAACAAAGAAGGGGAGGGATAGTGTGTTTGTTGTTATGGACAGATTTTCTAAAATGGCACATTTCATACCATGTCATAAGAGCGATGATGCTACACATGTTGCTGATTTGTTCTTTCATTAGATTGTTCGATTGCACGGTGTGCCTAACACCATTGTTTCTGATCGGGATGCAAAATTTCTAGTCAATTTTGGAGAACTTTGTGGGCTAAGCTAGGGACTAAGCTTTTATTTTCTACTACTTGTCATCCCCAAACTGATGAACAAACTGAGGTTGTCAATAGAACATTATCTACTTTGCTTAGGGCTGTTTTGAAAAAGAACATAAAAATGTGGGAAGAGTGCTTGCTTCATGTTGAGTTTGCTTATAATCGTTCACAGCATTCTACCACTAAGAAAAGCCCTTTTGAGATTGTTTATGGATTTGTGCCACGTGCTCCTATTGATTTGTTACCTCTTCCAACCTCGGAGCGAGTGAACTTTGATGCTAAACAACGTGCTGAACTGATCTTAAAATTGCATAAAACCACTAAAGAGAAAATAGAGTGCATGAATGCAAAGTATAAACTAGATGGTAGCAAAGGGAAGAAACATGTCATTTTTGTACCTGGTGATCTAGTTTGGCTCCATTTGAGAAAAGATAGGTTCCCTAATTTGCGAAAGTCTAAGTTGCTGCCTAGAGCCGATGGTACTTTTAAAGTGTTAGAAAGGATTAATGATAATGCCTACAAACTTGAGCTATCTGCAGCTTTTGGGGTTAGCCCCACATTTAACATTGCAGATTTGAAGCCATATTTGGGAGGAGAGGATGAACTGGAGTCGAGGACGACTCCAATGCAAGAAGGGGAGGATGATGAGGACATCCCTTCCATTGATACAACCACACCTGTTGCACAACGAGGTTCGATGACAAGAGCTCGAGCACGACAACTTAATTATTAGGTAAAGTTGTTCCTCGCTGTTCATACAAACTTGTCTCAGAATTGGATGCTACTAAATCATGGTGATGATTGTCTTATTCTTAGGAATGTTGGTCAAGACCCTATTGCCTCACGTTTAGACCCCATGATGAGGATGGAGCTATCGAACAAGTGGGAGTCATCATTAATGGGGCGCTCAGCTCATCTCGAGACAGCAGGAAACACTCCATTAAAAATACCATAACTCCTTGATATGGGATCCAATGAAGCTGGTTTTTGACTTGTTGGAAAGAGCTCGGCGTCCTCTTTCAGATGGGTCCAACCCCACTATTAGAATCTACCTAAGTTGTGCGTAGCAAGCAAAAGGATGCACAAACCTACAGCTTGGGCCTACGACTTGTACTGACTAGAGCCCATTGAGGGACGCCCAGATTAGGGTTTCCCTCTCTCCCTTGTGCTCTACTCCTTATAAATAGAACCAGTAGCCATCAAAATGTGGGTGGGTTTTGTTTAGATGCAAGATAGCTACTGCTTCTTCCTTGTAAACACGTGTGTCGGCTAGACCACCCGATTTGCTTGTTTCAAGACCCCAACTTGTGATTCTGATTCAGCCTTTGGCTTAAATCCGTGAGTTATTTACGTGTTCATCTTGTTCTTGCTTGTTCTCGGTTGCTTGCAGGTTCATGGTGTTCTTGGCACGGCAAGAACATCACAATCGGAGCCGGTGTACCTATTGCTAAGGCGCAGCAACCTTATGGTCGTTGTAGTCAGACAGGTAACGTCGAATCCACCCCAAATCGAGTTTATCCACACTCACCAAAAGATCAGGAACAACCCCTTGTCCCATCACCTCTTGCCCAATGATCGAGGGCTAACTCTGTCTTGTCCGACCTCCAAAGGTTGGCTCTGCATCGCCTGACGTCTGAGGGCAGACTCCGCCTCACCCGACATCTGAGGGTGGACTCTGCTTCGCCAGACCCTCGGGGCTGGCTCCGCCTCACCCGACCCCCAGGGGCTGGCTCCACCTCGCCGACAACTAGGGGCTAGCTCTGCCTTGCTCGATGTCCGAGGGTAGGCTCCACCTCGCTCGATGTCCGGGGCTGGCTCCGCCTCGCCCGACGTCCGGGGGCTAGCTCCGCATCTCCCGATGTCTACGCGCTGGTCCTTCATAACTACGCATGCAGATAAGATGGGGCACTCAAGTCAACCGCAATATCGAGGACCATACCCTGCACGCCTGCAGGAAAGTACCATCAGGATATGACAGGACAGGCGCTTTAAGCCCTTCGGGCATGTCAGAAGCCCGAATAGTGTTGTCGACGCTGACATTTGTCTTACAGTGTTATGGGCACCGGCATTTGCCCTCGGGCACAGATCCTAATGGAAGCATGCAACAACCACTATGGTCCAGGAGGAAACTCACATCATCTACAGTACATACGTGGGGTCACTGAGCCATCTACTCCCCGTAGGGTCGCTGTTCAGTGTCCTGGTCCGTCGTGCTGCCCACCGGGGAGGGATGGGACGTGACCACTTGCTGAGAAAGCTAGAGCACGGCCCTATCAGGATCAGCGGACATGCACCCAGCATGGAGCTGTCCCTGGCACCATCTATCATGTCAGGATGGCTCACTCAAAGGAAAAAAGAAGACCTGGCACCTTCCAAGGACCTTCACCTCTGGTTTTTCTTCTTTCTCCCATCTGTAATCCCTACTTCCCCTTGGTCTATAAAAGGGAAGGCAGGGCACCCCTCTAAGGAGACTGATCAATAGAACACACCATGCATCACATAACACACAGCTGAGCAGCAACAAAGCTCTCAACGTCCTTTCAACCTTTCCATTAGAGACTTGGGACCAACTGCTCTCTCGCCCGTTTGTAACCCCTACTATGAACCTTTTAGTGCTAATAACATGAGCAACAGCCGCAAACTGGATGTAGGGACATTCTGCCCTAACAAGTATAAACCTTATGTCTTTTAGCACACCATCCAGGCCAAACGTGCAATAATACAAATTTACTCATTGGTGTTTACTCGAAACACCGACAGTTACTGTCGGGGACCGAATATTGAGGTACCCAAAGAGAAGGAGCTAATAAACATCAAACGTTGATGCTTCAGAATAGGCAAGAACATGACTACACCTCTAGCCCAATGATCAAGGGTTAACTCCGTCTCGTCCGACCCCCAAAGGTTGGCTCTGCCTCGTCGGACGTCTGAGGGCAGACTCCGCCTCGCCTGACGTATGAGGGTGGACTCTACTTTGCTCGACCCTTAGGGCTAGCTCTACCTCACCCGACGTCTGGGGGCTAGCTCTGCCTCACCCGACCCCCGGGGGTTAGCTCCGCCTCACCGACATCTAGGGGCTAGCTTCGCCTTGCTCGATGTTCGGGGGCTGGCTCTGCCTCGCTCGACGTCTGCACACTAGTCCTTCATAACTATGCATGCGGATAAGATGGGGCACTGAAGTCAACCACAATATCAAGGACCATACCTTGCACGCCTGTAGGAAAGTACCATCATGATATGACAGGACAGGCACTTTAAGCCCTTCCGGGCATGTCAGAAGCTCGAACAGTGTTGTGGGCATCGACATTTGTCTTACAGTGTTATGGGCAGCCGGCATTTGCACTCTGGCATGGATCCTGATAGAAGTATACAACAACCACTACGGTCCTAGGAGGAAACTCACATCATCTATAGTATGGACGTGGGGTCACTGAGCCATCTGCTCCCCGTAGGGTCGCGGTTCAGCGCCCTAGGTACGTCGCGCTGACCGTCGGGGAGGGATGGGACATGACCACTTGCTGAGAAAGCTAGAGCACGACCCTATCAGGATCAGCGGACATGCACCCAGCATGGTAGCTGTCCCTAGCACCATCTACCGTGTCAGGATGGCTCACTCAGAGGAAAAAAAGAAGACCCAGCATCCTTCGAAGGACCTTCACCTCTAGGTTTTTCTTCTTTCTCCCATCTATAATCCTTGCTTCCCCTTAGTCTATAAAAGAGAAGGCAGGGCACCCCTCTAAGGAGACCGATCAATAGAACACACCATGCATCACATAACACACAGCTGAGCGGCAACCAGGCTCTCAACGTCCTTTCAACCTTTCCATCAGAGACTTGGGACATGTCGCTCTCTTGCCCGTTTGTAACCCCTACTACGAACCTTTTAGTGCTAATAACACGAGCAACAGCCACAAACTAGATGTCAGGACATTCTGCCCGAACAAGTACCATCAGGATATGACAGGACATGCGCTTTAAGCCCTTCCGGGCATGTCAGAAGCCCAAACAGTATTGTGGGCGTCGACATTTGCCTTTATAGTGTTATGGGCGCCGGCATTTGCCCTCAGGCATGGATCCTGATGGAAGCATATGACAACCACTACAATCTAGGAGGAAACTTACATCATCTATAGTATGGACGTGGGGTCACTGAGCCGTCTGCTCCCCGTAGGGTCACGGTTCAGCGCCCTGGTCCGTTGCGCTGCCCGCCGGGGAGGGATGGGATGTGACCACTTGCTGAGAAAGCTAGAACACGGCCCTATCAGGATCCACGGACATGCACCCAGCATGGAGCTGTCCCTGGCACCATCTACCATGTCAGGATGGCTCACTCAGAGGAAAAAAGAAGACCCGGCACCTTCGAAGGACCTTCGCCTCTAGTTTTTCTTTTTTCTCCCATCTGTAATCCCTGCTTCCCCTTGGTCTATAAAAGGGAATGCAGGGCACCCCTCTAAGGAGACCGATCAATAGAACACACCATGCATCACATAACACACAGCTGAGCAGCAACAAAGCTCTCAGCGTCCTTTCAACATTTCCATCAGAGACTTGGGACCTATCCCTCTCTCGCCCGTTTGTAACCCCTACTATAAACCTTTCAGTGCTAATAACACGAGCAGCAGCTGTAAACTAGATGTAGGGACATTCTGCCCGAACTAGTATAAACCTTGTGTCTTTTAGCACACCATCCGGGCCAAACGCGCAATAATATAAATTTACTCGTTGGTGTTTACTCAAAACACCGATAGTTACTATCGGGGACCTAATACTGGGGTACCCAAAGAGAAAGAGCTAATAACCATCAAACGTTGATGCTTCCGAACAGGTAAGAACGCGACTACACCTCTTGCCTAACGACTGAGGGTTAACTCTGTCTTGTCTGACCCCCCAAAGGTTGGCTCTACCTCGCCCAAAGTCTGAGGGCAGACTCCGCCTCGCCCGACGTCTGAGGGCGGACTCTGCTTCACTCGACCCTCGGGGCTGGCTCTGCCTTGCCCGATGTCCGAGGGCTGGCTCTGCCTCACCCGACCTCCGGGGGCTGGCTCCGCCTCGCCGACATCTGGGGGCTAGCTCCGCCTTGCTCGATGTCCGAGGGCTGGCTCCGCCTCGCCCGACATCTGCGCGCTGGTCCTTCATAACTACGCATGCGGATAAGATGGGCACTCAAGTCAACCGTAATATCGAGGACCGTCCCCTACACGCCTGTAGGAAAGTACCATCAGGATATGACAGGACATGCGCTTTAAGCCCTTCCAGACATGTCAGAAGCCCAAACAGTGTTGTGGGCGTCTGACATTTGTCTTATAGTGTTATGGGAGCTTGGCATTTGCCCTCGGGCATGGATCCTGATGGAAGCATATGACAACCACTACAGGTCTAAGGAGGAAACTTACATCATCTACAGTACGGACGTGGGGTCACTGAGCAGTCTGCTCCCCGTAGGGTCGTGGTTCAGCGCCTTAGTCCGTCGCGCTGCCCGCCGGGGAGGGATGGGACGTGACCACTTGCTGAGAAAGCTAGAGCACGGACCCTATCAGGATCAGCGGACATGCACCCAGCATGGAGCTGTCCCTGGCACCATCTACCGTGTCAGGATGGCTCACTCAGAGGAAAAAAGAAGACCCGGCACCTTCGAAGGACCTTCGCCTCTGATTTTCTTCTTTCTCCCATCTGTAATCCCTGCTTCCCCTTGGTCTATAAAAGGGAAGGCAGGGCACCCCTCTAAGGAGGTCCGATCAATAGAACACATCACGCATCACATAATACACAGCTGAGCAGCAACCAAGCTCTCAGCGTCCTTTCAACCTTTCCATCAGAGACTTGGGACTTGTCCCTCTCTCGCCCGTTTATAACCCCTACTACTGAACCTTTCAGTAGCTAATAACATGAGCAGCAGCCACGAACTGGACGTAGGGATATTCTGTCCTGAACCAGTATAAACCTTGTATCTTTTAGCACACCATCCTGGTCTAACGCGCAATAATACAAATTTACTCGTTGGTGTTTACTCAAAACACCGATAACTATTGAATCAGCCGAAACCAGCCGGCTTATATATCAGCCGAACAGGCCCTATAGTTGGTCAACAACGAGATGTTGCTGCTCCATCGACTATTCTGTTGAGACCCGGCAGGTTGTTGTGTTAGATCATATATACTTCTTCCATTCCAAAATTCATGACGTTTTTTATCTTTAGACATTTTGTTTGATTGTTCGTTTTCTTCAAATCTTTTGTATAAATATTTTTTATTTTGATATGACTTATTTTATTATTAGAAAATACTTTAATAATAACTTAATTATTTATTATTTGCACAGAAAAACTGAATAAGACGAATGGTCAAACATTAATTTCTAAAAGTCAAAAGCGTCATCTTTTATGGAACGGAGGAGTATATCCATGTCTCAAACCGTAACAATACTGTATTTTTTGTTTTTTAAAAGAAATTAGAGGAAAATGCACGAGACTTTTGCTAGCAGCTACTTGTATGTTTGAAAGGATAACATTGGAAGATATGGCACCACAAAAGACAGCCAAAAGCTGTATATTAATATAAATATACTAAATGAGAACTTGGTATTTCAGATTTGCAGGACCACTGGACGAAGTAGTGCATGGGTCTTACATTATTTGCTTCACACAATATTATAACGTGTATTCAACGTCCACCAAAGATCGATTAATATGGCGTGGACCCAACCTAGTTTGAATGCTTGCACATCGAGTGGCTAGTGGCTAGAATAAAATATATTTATTTTATGCGATTTGCTGGATTTTTTTAAAGGACGATAAGAGTTTTGCCATAATTTTTATTAGACGAAGGAAAATAAAGAGAGTGTACAGACGCTACTCAAGAAAAAGCGAAACACTTCAACCGGGTTCAAAAGAAACTCCAAAACAAGAAACCACTGACCGCTCCGAACCGAAAAAGGAACCGGCTGAAGCGCACTCCAAAAAACACCCAAATGGCCCAGCAAAGAGCAGCCACAGCCCACAAAGATCTCTCATTTAATTTATTTTTTCAATTCTAAAAAGGCAACTCCCGTGCATATATATGAGAAATGGATGTAGGAGTGTTAACCCAGTAGCTATATGAACAACTCTCAAATAGACTAACAACAATAAAAGAAAAGGTGCTTAAATTTGACGTACTACGTCTGGTGATACACTTGGGTATCTTGTTAACTCCCTATCATAGATTAGGTGTGTCATGCTTCACAAAATAAAGTTGACAAGAAAAGGTGTTAACTCCCTAGCATAGGTTAGCACAAAGTCTATGTAGTGCCAACTTTGGTAAAAAAAAAGTATAACTGACATTAAGTAGACAAATAGTTCTATATTGTTGGATTCTTGTGGCATATTTTTACCTTTGGAAGAAGAGTAATGACACCAAATTTAAGGTTGTATACAGGTAATCGATCTTCAAATATAATCGTGGAGAGCACACAAATCATGTTCTATTAAAGTTCCAAACACTTGATAGATCGGGGCAGGAGACTTATTGTGTTCCATTTGAAAAACATCATTTCTTACCTCTTTCTCAGTGAAATGTGAAGATAGGAATCTATCCTCCTAGGTCACTTGGGAATATGATTTGTCTAGTCTTTTGGGAAACTAAAATTATTTTCTTCAGTTGAACCAAACAACCCTTTTGATATAGTTTGTGATCTATGCTTTGAATTGAGCATCACCCACTATTACTCCATCTTGTTGTTCTAATAATTTGGAAAGTTTTTTATTGTCTATGTTTATTTCCCATTAGCAACTAAATGGAAAAATTGGCTACCATCCCCTCCCAAAAAGGTTCTTAACTTCAGCCCTTTCACACCATTAAGTATTTCCTCTTCCCTCATAGAGAAAACCATTTCGTCTTTTGTACCATCCATCAACATTCTCATGTAGTTGTAGAAAATGATTGATTGAGGGAGCAAAAAGTGAATAAAGTGAACATTACCCGATTATGTACCATAGTCCGTAGCCACAATACTTGTGGGGATGCACAATACAAGCATGTGTTGAAAAGGAAAAAAATGAAAGATAATGACACTACAAAGACAGGCTGATAAAGAATGTACGGAAAGTACCGTATATAAATTCTTGTCAATTTAATTTGTTTCTGATGGTGAAAGTTATTAGTAAAGTTACTGTAACGATAGAGCCATGATTGTTCTTGTCAATTTATTTTGCAGATGGTGAAAGTTAGTAAAGTTACTGTAATCAGAGAGCCATAATTTTTCAGAATATCAACTTCTTGGAGGACCGTGTTGTAAAATTCAAGAGTCATCATTGTGCCGAAGTAACTTATTTGTCAAATAATTCAGGGAAAGTCACTTGTGTAGTATCTCCATTTCCCAGTAGTATCTCCTTACGTAAGAAAACAGAATCTCTCAAAGAATCTGACCACACCAAAACTCGTTCATGTTTATCCAGGGATGTTGTTGGATTCTTGCAAGGAAAAGGAATCAGGAGAATAATCGGTGCTCAACTGCTGCGTCCACACCAAACTATCAAACCATGCCCACTGACAAGACGACCGGAGCTCGACAACCGATATAAATAATATACATACCCAAAAAAAACTCAGGTAAGAATTATGGTCAGTAGTACAATTCTCGGTGGTTTTTTTCCCGTGAACTGAGATACGAAAAGTTTACGGAGAACAAAAAAAAATTCACAAAACCGATTACGGAACCTAGAGAAGTTCCAAGACGCCTACAAAATTCAACCTAGCATATATGCACATTTGCCTCGACTAACAATAACTAATGGTTGCCTTGCTCTTCTGTGGCAAATGTTTATCACAGAAGAGATCCTCAGCTGTAGCAAGGCGCCAAGGCCATGTGTCCCATGCTACGTGTGCAGAGCAGTGAATCAACGAGTGCAATCTAGCAGGGTACACGTAGCAGAGCGAGGTCCCCTCTCGCGTCGAGGTGGGGAGGCGTGTCGTGTGAATGATTGGCGAGGGGGTGAAAATGACACGCGCAATTGGCGAATGCCCCCACGGAATCACCTGCTGCCGTGCTCGCAAGCAAGTTGCACCCAATGGCCGGCCGGGCTGGGGAATATCTTGGTGGTACACGCCTAGACCCCAGCTTACGTCTCGTGGCTTCCATTGCTGGTGGTGTGTCATTCTTTATTCGATTCTTGCACGGCCGTGCACGGCTGCCCAGCTAGTGTCTTGTTGATACATCAGCACACGTGGCAACGCCGCCACGTGGGTCCCATGTACTGGACGATAGAAAGATTTACCGAGATGATGGATTAGTAGTGTAGCGGTATAGCTCTCTTCGGCGTGTCTTCAATCATCTCTTCTTCCAGTCCCAGATTAGATGGCAGTTAATTGTAGTGGCGATCTCACCGTTGTGGATAAGGGAAAGAGTGTAGTCATCCCCCTCCCCCCCCCCCCCCCCCCCCTCCTTTTTATTTTTTGTTCTCTTGTTTTTTCCAAAGAAATACTCTGAGCACTACGCCACAACTTGCATTCACCGCTGGTTCCAAACCAGTTTTTACTCGTAGTGGGTAAATGGCGACGATAGCACTTTCTCTGCCGGATTTTGAAGTGGCCAGTTATAGTCCTGACGTTTCACTATTGGATGTCCACCAGTAGTGATGCCCATTTTCAAAAGGAAAAGAAAAACACCAGCGCGCTCTCGCTGGGGACTCTATCCATCCATATAGGCAGTGGGTGCATATGAGCAAGCAACGAATCGAAAAGCAATGGATCCATACAAAACAATAAACAAATCCATCCATACAAATATTGGAACCACACTAGAAATAAAAGCACGAGTACGTCCATCCACTGATCAAGAAGTGGATCCATAAAAGTAAGCAACGAATTGAGTACCTCTTCAATTTTGAACTACGGAAAACAAGCAAGCAGTTTTTGAACTACAATGACGAATCCATGCGTGCCACCGCTACAAGCCCTTCGCCGACGAGCTGCCAGCTAGGGCTCAAGTGGAGGCCGCTAGGCACTCATGTCGCCGTCGCTGCCAGGCGCTGCACGAGAGAGGCAAGGGATCGAGAGAAGGGAGGAGTGACATGGGAAAGAGAAGGGAAAATAGAGGGCACCAGAATTGACAGCGGTCGGACTTAACCAGTTTGGAGGGCTGGACTTAAGGTCCGAGTAAACTATATTTGGTTTATGTTTCGGTCCGAAGGCAACATCACTGCCGGTTTGGGTTAAACCCCGTCAGGTACTAACAATGTCCACTTTCAACACCAACCTGCCGGTTGACTTCTTCTTCTGTGTGTCCTCCGATAATGGAGCGTACTGTGATAACCTATTTTCGAACCGAGGATTTCTCCATTTCTATTACCAAATACCAGATAACGGAAATACAGCAGAGAGTATAGACACTTTAGAAAGCAAAAGATCGGCCAGACAAGCCGTCAAAGTTAACTGAAGATTAAACTGCCCGCGCGCTCATGAAACCTACCACACAGACAAACTGGAGCCATCTACAACACTGTGTACTGTAATAACCTGAACACTTGTTTTCGATGATGATTTCGATAACCTATACTTGAGTCGCCGCTGGATTAATACAACAGGTCGTAGACGGCCGCCAGAAACTGCAGCGTTTGACAGCTCGAAGTCAAGGGGTTCGCGCTGGAATCCTGTGTGCCTGCAAGACCGATCGACAACACATTGCATGCATGTTTTCGTCGGTCTTCGAGGCACTTTATTTGACGGCTGCGCGCGCGCGTTTTTTTCAAAGCCGGCGGCCAACCGATTCGCCGCCGGACTGGCGACGATAGCGACGGCTGCAGCCGGTCGGCCGGCCATCTGCCAGCACGTCGTCCCGCCGAGGATTTCAGAGGCGTCGGCGATATGATCAATCGGCTGCGGCGTTCGCCTGCTACCTGCTTGCATTGCATGGGCTGCGCGGACAGGCAGCGGTCCTACATGCCGTGTCCCAAGTCGGCAGCAGCTTGGCATGCATGGGGATTATTCGTGCCACAAGTGTGTCACTGGCACATGGTCTGGGAGTCCGTTTCGTCCGGACGCACGTTAGTGAGCCTCGACACCCGTTTAAATGGCCCAACGCTGCCATCCGCACGGACACATCCATCTCACGTTGCTTAAAATAAAAAAAAAATCTCCCTCGAAACGTCGCTGCGCGCACATCCATTCTCAAACCCACTCTCGAATCGTCGGCGTGCCCGCACTGTCACGGCATGCTCCAACACGACCGCGCTGCCAGCGGCCGAAACGCGGCGGCTTGCTGCAGCGTGCCCAAGCGCCGTCGCCTGCCTTCCTATCTCCCCACCGCCACTCACCACTCGTCGTCGAGTTCTTTGAGCCGACGCACAGCGAGGTCCACGACGACTGCTGCGGCGCGGCGTTCTTCACCGTGCCCAGCCGCTTGTCTGTCGCCATCCTCCCTCTCCACTGCACCCGAGCGTCACTTGCTGCCTACCGCAGTTCCCCACCAGGTAGGCCGCGGCTATAGTCGATGGTGTGTTTCAAGTGTTTTCAGGTGTTTTAGAAGTATGTTTTCAAGTATTTTATCTCAATATTGCCTATGTTGCAATGGCTATATGCGCATGTTGCGAGTATATGTTTCAAGTGTTTCAGTTGTTTCAGACGTATGTTTGAAGTGTTTAATCTGGATGTTGCAGAAGTATATCTGTGTGTTGCATAACATGCATGTTGCAAGTGTATGTTTCAAGTGTTTTAGGTGTCTCATATGTATGTTGCAAGTATTTTTCTGTATGTTGCAAAAGTAGATATGGATGTTGCATGTGTTTGCAATGACTTTCAAATGTTTTCGGGTGTTTTGTAACTATTTCAGACGTATGTTGCAAGTGTTTCAATTGTTTCGAACGTATGTTGCAAGTATTTCATTTGAATGTTGCAAAAGTTGATCTGAGGTTGCACATGTTGCAATAAGGCCACCTGTCGCAGCCGCCTGCTGTAGTTGTTGAGGCGCCATCGAGCGGGCGTAGAATGTCCTCACCCACATGCACATGGAAAGCGTACGAGGCACGAGCAGTCTCCACGTGTTGTAAATCGGGTGGGTGGCACGGGCCCGCATGGGCGTACCGGGGTGCAGGTGCGGGAAACAGGATGTTGGCACCGACGTCCGGGGGCAGGCATCCGTGCGCTAGGAATCCCCTTATTTGATGGCCGCGCGTGTTTTTTTCAAAGCCGGCTACCAACCTATTCGCCGCCGGATTGGCGATGATAGCGACGGCTGCAGCCGGTCGGCCGGCCATCCATCCAGCACTTCGTCCCGCCGAGGATTTCAGAGCGTCGTCGATATGATCAATCGGCTGCAGCGTTCGCCTTGCTTGGATTGCATGGGCTGCGCGGACAGGCAGCGGTCCTATATGCCGTGTCCCAAGTCGGCAGCAGCTTGGCATGCATGGGGATTATTCGTGCCACAAGTGTGTCACTGGCACATGGTTTTTGCATGGGCCAGCAGCTAGCAGCTGAGATCCGATCCGAGGGTGCAATTGCATTGCATGCGCCATACTGGTAGCTAGGACGAGGTATGGGAGGAGACGCCACTCTGGTTACCTAGAGTTTCAGAACATGGCAATATTACGTACTCCATGTCTCGTCGGTGTGAGCGAATCGATATATACACCATATATATACAGCGTTTTTCTAAACGTTAAATTGTAAATAATCGGTCATCTACCATTTTGCTATTATTCAGGCTAAACAGCATTTAATCTAGCAAAATGATTCATTAAACATTACAAACGACTGATTAAACAGAAACAGTACGTATACTACTGTGTAGCATTCGGACAATATTTAAATGGGAAAAAACACTACAAATTAAGCTGCTTAAAAAGTATAATAAAAGTTGACAGATTACAAAAGTTTATGACCACTAGTACAGAGACGGGCTTTACTCCCGGTGGGGAACCCCCTCTAGTCCCGGTTCCCCACCCGGGAGCAAGCATCCGGGACTAAAGGGGGGGTCCTTTAGTCCCGGGTGAGGAACCGGGACTAAAGGAGGACCTTTAGTCCCGGTGGGTAACACCAACCGGGACTAAAGGTGCCTCCTGACATGCCACGATGGCCGGCACCTTTAGTCCCGGTTGGTAATACGAACCGGGACTAAAGGTTTTTTTCTTTTTTCTTTTCTTTTCATTTTTTTGTTTTCTTTTCAAAATAGGTTTTCGAAGTCGTATTGTACGCTGCTAATTATACATTTATACGCGCATATAGTATGTTTCGGTTCAAGCACAATGAACGTATTAAATCACACAATTCAAGCATAGAAATATATATATATATATATATGCATGCATGCATCATATATATATTTACATGCATGCATGCATATGTGTATTTTACATTATATTATTTCATGTGCATATATTACAAAAGATTGCATTATAGTTGTTGTGACATAACAAGTTTCTTCTCATCCTCTAGCTTGGCTTCAATGGCAGTGTTGGGTCGAAGTAGAACTCGCCCTTGGAATCGATGACCTGCTCATTAAAAAATCCGGCTATAGACTCTTGAATTGCTTTGATTTGGTCTTGCCGTATGACCTTTTCCTCCAACCATCGAGTCTACAGGTTTGAATTAAAGGAAAATAAATTAATATATGTACATATATATATATATATAAAGACATAGTAACACAATCAATAATAATAATTAAATGAATATATAGTGTATTTTTAACGTACTTTGAGTCTCTCTGTAGGAGTTCTTTGGGAGACCACCTTGATAAACTTGCAAACATAGTAACCACAGTAGTTGTTCCCCTGTTCCTGCCTCAGACACCACTTTACGAGAAAAAGATTTGTCATCCAATCTGGTGATCCGGTGAAAGCTATATGTTTAATTAATAAAGATGATGCGATTCAGGGGACTTACTTTCAATGGGATTACATTCAGTGGCGCTTTGCATTTTTCCATGTGTTGCTTCTCAATAAAGGTTTTCCAAACACTGCCCAATAAAAAATTTGCCACGTCATCAGATATAGTTAATCATCATGTTTGTGTGTATATATAGTTGCTAGAGATCCCGAAATTACCTCTGGATAATATCTATCATATCTTGGTAGTCTTGTTGTGGTTTTCTCATCGAGTCATAGATTATCAAGTGACTTTTCACCAGATCGATGTCCATCAATATCCAGTGATTGCTGCATGTGTTTATAGGATATAACGCATAACACTCATTAATTAACTAGAATCAACATATGAGCCATTAAGGCTATGATCGACATGATTAACACTCACTTGAAGTTATAGGGAAAGAGTATATCCTTCTTGTGGCGTTGGTTCACTAAGAAGTTCATGAGGTTACTCTCTGACTCAGACTTCCAATTAGTCATTGGAGTAATTGGGTCTTTGAATACTATATGGGGATCAACAAAACCAATTTCATTGCAGCCTTCCTTTCTGAGCTCTGTCATTGTAAATCTGCATATATATAGTACTTGTTAGGATAATTTATATGCATATACACACATATGATGAGTTTAATAATAGATCGAAAGAATTATTACTTACAGGCAATAGCAGCTAATGATAACTTTGTCCAGAGAGGTCAGGTGGCATAGTTGATGAAATTCTGCAAAGTCAACATACATAACATCATCGCCACGGAACCAATGTTCGTCTCTAATTCTGACACCAACGCAGAAGTCTCCACTGGTAGACGCCTGCATGTACCACTTGTTTAGCAGGTACATTTGCGTCCCCAGATCAGATAAGGCTTGAGGGTTGTATAGACTCTGGCCTAGTACAAATTTTTTCTTCCAAATATCAACCTCCGCCGCACTCTCAATGTTTCCATCACCAAACATCTGGTAAAGGTCGAGACCAGTCTCATCAAGAAATTCACCAAGGTGATCCAAATCGACATCCGGAGGTATGTTTGCCTGATGCATTAATCCTAAATTCGAACCATATTCATTACCAACAACTAGCGGGGGGATTGATTGGTGCGCTTGTTGTCCGAGTTGGGCAACTCCTTTCCCTGCCCGCTTCTTTTTCTGTGCCGCCTCAATTGACTTGGTGAGAGTGCGGTCATAGTCTGATAACGTTGATTTGGACGGCTTACGAGATTCCCGCTGTTGTTGCTGGTAAGAAGTCACCTTTTTTCTTAAAATATCCGGAGCTACGAAGAAGTACGGTTTCTCTGGGTTTCTCCTTGCTTCTTGATTCATTTTAAGTTTGTCATAGAATCTAGACATGTCTTTTTTATATGCATCAGTACCTTCTTCCTTCTCTTCAGATATTATTTTGGGAATAGCCCTTGGTTTCACGGTGGCTTTCTTTGCAGGCGGGGACTGGTTCTTCGTTTGAGGGGCTAGCCTCTTGCTAGGCTTCTTGGTAGGCGGGGGGCGGGGGAGGCGTTGGAGACCTCCTTGGAGGTGTTGACAGCGGCGTTGGAGACCTCCTTGGAGGTGGCAGCTGCGGCGTTGGAGACCTCCTTGGAGAGGGTGTGGATGCAGCCTCGTCTTCCAACACAATGTCATCGTACAGAGCACTATGATGATCTGGCGATTGAACAATTGGATTTAGGTTGGGGGAGGATCTGCTACAAAAAAAGGAATGACATATTATTATGAGCAGATTGTTAATTATTTAAGCCAATACAAATTAATGATGTAGTGTTTTCATCCGCACGTACCTATGGTGAGGTAGTTCAGGAGGAGGTGGAGCCGACATCCCTGGAATGATGATGTAGCGCTTGCGCCATAGAATGAATGTCTTCTCCGCTTCTCCTAGAGTCTTCTCGCCATCACCTCCAGGAATGTCAAGAGGCAAATCACTAAAACCTTTTTCAACTTTATCTACCGAGATGGTGGCATATCCTTCTTGGATTATATTCCCATGAATCCTTGGTGTCTTGGTTCGGTCGATAGGATTAACAAGACCGATAGCCACCTTGATTGTGGAATTCTCCTTCGGAATGTGTAGCTCACACGTTGTACAAGGTTCAGTGACGTCATCCACAGGGAAGCGCAGTCCTGTGTCCCCTTGATTTGGTATCTCCGTGGAAGCGCAGCTGCTTTTCAACTGAACAGATTGGCTAATGTTGATTCCTGGCTCTGATGCCTGCTTGCTTGCACTCACTGCTATTTGCACTTGCCTTTTGATTTCCTCCTGCATTCTCGCTTCAAGGTTTTTTTCCCGCTCCTGTGCTTCACGCACCGCTTCCTCCAACCTCTGGAGCCGTTGTGCCTCTTCTTCCTTCTTTCTCTGGCGACTTCTGTAGGAAGGTCTGTCCTGAGGGAATCCATGCTCCCACGAGACACTTCCTTTGCCTCTAGTTCGGCCACCATGTTCAATAGTCCCGATGGCGTATATCAGCTCATCCTTCTCTCTGTTGGGCCTGAACGCACCACTAGCAGTAGCTCTCTGAGCATAAAACAATCTTTCTGCTGCTTCTTGCAGTCTTGCGCCATAAACGCACTTCCCTGTCTCCTGGTCTAGTGTTCCCCCATGAGCGAAAAACCAATTCTTTGCACGTTCTCCCCACTCGAGTGATTCTGGTCTGATACCCTTGGCAAGAAGGTCTGCTTCCATTTTGTTCCACTTCTTAATGGCAGTCGGGTAGCCACCTGATCCCAAGGTATGGTGGTATGTCTTCTGTTGGGCATTATGTTGGTTCTTTATCACCCGACTCACACCCTCTTCCGAAGTCTTGTACTGTACAAACTCATCCCAATAGGACCTCTGCTTTGAGATCGGGCCTGGGACAGTAAAATCTGGTGCTATGTTCTTCTTGACATACGTCGTGTATAGGTGTTTCTTCCAAGTCTGAAACTGGGTGGCCATCTTCTTCATTGCCCAATCCCTAACTCGCTCCTTCAATTCATCACCATCTATTATATCATCATAATCATCTGTTTGGAGCGTGAAATGTACCAAGACATCATTCCAAATTAACGCCTTGTCACGATCGGAGACAAAACTGATATGAGGAGCATTGGTCTTCTTCTTCCATTCACGGGTACTAATCGGGAGCCGGTCCCGTACAAGGTAACCACAATGGTGCACAAATTTTATTTTATTCGGCCCCCCCGGTTCTCCTGTATCCACATTGAACTCCGAGATGATGAAGCGACCCTCCAATGGCTTTTTGGGACCTCGAACATTTTTACTCTTCGTTGTAGTTGTTGATGTCGATCCAGAGGGCTACAAAACATAAACATTATTTTTAATGTCATGAGCACACATAAGACATATGATAATATATATATATATAGCTAATAATAAAAAATATATACTTGGCCAATATGTTGTTGCTCATTTTGTTCAAGAGCTAAGTACTGACTCCCGTCATCTACATCCTCTTGCACGTTATTTTTAGCACCATCATCGCCGGCAACTTGAGTGCCAGTGTTGATCAAATTCATCATCAACTCCTCCTCATCCATATTTCTCGGGTCGGCCATCTAGCTTCAAAAAACAAAACCAATATATAGTACGTCAAATCTTTGCTTATTACATGCGTAAAATCTACAAACAATATGCATTATTAAATCTTGCCCCTCGATCACAGACGCAATTCGCCACACTAGGACGAACTACGTCGGTACTAGGGCGAATTAGGGCACGAGAAAGGGCGGTGTGACAAGAGTGGCGGTGCTCCACTCCGCCGTATATATGTCTGTACACATGGGTGAACGAGGGCGGCGGTGCTCCGCCGTATACATAGAAACGCATGGACGAAATGCATATGAATACAAATGACGTATATATACGTGTCGACGCGGTGGCCGATGTGCTGACGACGACGACGTGAGGCGGGCCGGCGTGCTGACGACGACGACGACGTGAGGCGGGCCGGGGCGGTGTCGGTGCGTGATGTTGTGATCCTATGTACCATGTGATCAACCATGTAGTCATTCATCATATGAGAAAATTCTATGTTAATAATATAAGTATAAGTCATTATGAAATGTAAGTATATGTGTCTTATTACTCATATAACCATTACTATTTCCGAAATGATAAGAATTTATTTTCTTCTTCTACAGGCGATCTCTGATGCTATGATATAAAGTTTGAAGATAGTCTTCCCGGAAAAAAATATGTAATGCTCATATTACTTTAGCAACATTAATATATTATATCTGTATATTCAAAGTTCACAAATGAAGAAACATGTGATATTTTTGATAAACTAAAAAACGCTTAGTTTACAAACTGGGTATCAAAATTGAGTTCCTATTTGACCATTATATATCCTACAACAAATCCTTCAAAAAAAAAAGACCCTACATGAATATATTTGGATAAAATTTCGTTAACAAACATTGATATATGAAGATAGAAAAAATTCTTCTATTGAAACTGCATCTTGAAATAATGGCATATCATATAGTGATGAATATATGGCGGTTGATGGGCTGGATCATTAGCGGATGGTTCGTAGCGTTGTTTCCAAATAATATATAGCGTGTTTATTATACAAGCCATGGATTTACATCGATCTAATTAATTTCTAAAGTAATTTCATTGGTGATCCTAAATTATACTTGTCATTTAGAGTTCCAAATATTCAAAACTTGCCTTAAGATATGTTTTTATTTAAAATCATTTAGAGTTCCAAATATTCATTTTTAGTTTCTAGATTTTGTGATTCAAAATTTGGAATTTTCAATCGACCTCGACCGTTGACATGGCTTACACCAAAGTTGTAGTTTTCGACGTGATCTATAACTCGGCAGTGGAGGGCTCGGACGAATGTACAAAGAGATCGACGAATATATCACCTCGAAGCTCGGCAGTGTACGTACTGGAGGGCCTCGGGCCGGCGCGGTGGGGCAACGCGCGGTGGAGGGCCTCGGGCGCGGAAGAGGGCGCGGTGGAGAGCCACGGGCAAGCGCGGAGGAGGGGCACGGGCGCGCGCGGTGGAGGCCGCACGAGGAAGAAGACGGCGGCGCCGGTGTCACGGAAGACGAACGGACGCGGCGCGAGGAAGAAGGGCGGCGGTGTTCGACGAGGAAGAAGACGAGCGGATCGATCTGCCAGGCGCTGGAGGTTATATAGCAGAGGAGAATTACTCCCGGTGCCAGCCACCAACCGGGAGTAAAAACCCTTTACTCCCGGTGCGTATTACCAACCGGGAGTAAAGGTACCTTTACTCCCGGTGCGTGTTACCAACCGGGAGTAAAGGTATACCTTTACTCCCGGTTGGTAACACGCACCGGGAGTAAAGGATTTTTTTTGGCGGGCCACGAAACTGCAGCCCACCTTTACTCCCGGGTGGGCTTCCCACCCGGGAGTAAAGGTGTCCTGCAGTTTCGTTTCCCGCCTGTTTTAAGCAATAGTCTTGTTAAATACAATAGAAATGCAATAGTTTTTATTAAATACATAGTAAATTAAATAAAAGGCATAAAATTATTTTGTTAAAAATATGAATTTTATTTTTGTTTATTGCACATAGGAAAAATCGATAACCTAACTTTTTTTATTTTTTGTTAGAATTATAAAACATAATGTAACTAATATTTATTATTTCGTTAATGCAAAAATGTAGTGTTTAATTAAAATTATTAAAATTATTGGTTTTGGACAGGAAATTTGTTTTCACATCATTTTAACGTTAATATTTTAATATTTCATCACTCAGTATCCTAATTTACCTTTTTGAGAGAGAAATCCCACCAAATCAAACATTGATTTAATTTGAAATATGACATAATAAACATCTGAATTCACAATTATTACATAATATCTCAAACACACACTATATTAAATCACTATATCATCAAGTGGGCACAGCAGTGAACTTCTTCTTTACGTATGTCCCTTGGTTATGATCGCTTCGTAACCATGGAGTGTCCTCATCATTTATCAAGATGCTAGGGTCTTTGTTCACTTTGAAGGGCGGAATTCGGTCATCCTTTTCATATTCTTCTGACATGTCCGACTTGTCCTCAATTCCCACGATGACTCTTTTCCCTGAAAGAACTATGTGGCGCTTTGGCTCTTTGGTTGAGTCATTATCGTTTTTCCCTCTTTTTGGTTTGGTAGACATATCGTTTTTCCCAACTTTTTCTGCCCTGCATCACAAGTTGGGTACAACAATTTCTTGTGATCTTCTAGCATCCGCTCGAACTTGATCTTCTCCTTTTCACTTTCACATTCTCTTTGTGCATCACGAATAACCTGACAAAGATCATCAGCCGGCTCATCTTCTGCGGCTACCTCTTCTTCAGCTTCTCCCATTGCAGTATCATTGAAGCACGCACCATCAGGAATAATATCATTGTCGTCCCATTGTTCTTCTTCATCTTCTTCCATTACAACACCGGTTTCTCCGTGCTTTGTCCAACAAATATAGTTTGGCATGAAACCCGACTTGAACAAGTGTGAATGAAGAGTCCTTGAGCAAGGATATTCCACCGTATTCTTACATATGGCACATGGGTAGCACATGAAACCGTCGCGTTTGTTTGTCTCGGCCGCACGTAATAAAGAATGCACGCCGTCAATGAACTCTTGTGAGCGGCGATCAGCATTATACATCCAATGACGGCTCATCTGCATTACATGACATAAATATCATATTAAAACCTAGATCATAATTAATTATTTATACAACATGCGTGCCACCACAAAAGATACAAATTTATGAAAGCATCGCTACAATGTAGATAATCCCAACTACCACTAAAAGAACTAAAGCTAAAATACATTTCAGGAGCACAAGGATTTCGCGACCAATCTCAACTAAAACAGACAGATCCCCCGATTGTGCAACATCTTTGGGCTTCTTCGGCTGGATCACTGCCTCATTAGCCGCCGTATCTGCCTGTTGTGCAAGATATTTTTGCACGAGTTCAACATACTCTTCCTCCCAGTAGAAGCCTGAACATCGTCCACTGCCATCCCACTGAAATTAAAACAAAAAATTAGAACTTTAATCACAACCATCATGAAAATAGGTATAAACTAACCATAATCATTAAATACGATAAAATAACTCACATTGCGATCCGGACACTTGTAGAAGATACGATCCTTGTTGGGACCCTCCTTCTTCACTCGGTACTCCATCACAATCTTCGTCTCATCACGACACTTGCCGCATGGAATGAGAGGAAGGCCCGGCCTAAGTCGCTTTGGAAACCCATGAGAGGCCGAGGACCCGGAAGCAGTTGCCATCTACTCTCTATACTCATTTTTTAATACACTATAAATTTCTTCTTTTATAAACAAATAAAATTAACAAACTATAAAATTATCTAGATCTCTAAACAATGATATTTTTAATGGTCATTGTGTTCTCGTCTTTTACTGCGGCAGGTAAGTAATTCATATGATATTTCCGCAAATTAACAGAAGAATGGGAATGTACACACATAACAGACTACTACGACGATATCGGGACGTGTGAATAAATAACCATCCGTACTAGTTGACCTTGCTTACGTGATCATCTCGGCGAGCATTTCTCCACCGGACAGCACCGTACTTGGTCAAGGAAGAGCTCCGATTCTATGAGGAAGGGAACACGGTCTCCCACGACCGTTGTCGCTCTCCCTCGTAGAATCAAAGCTCCTCCTTGATGTCCGTTACCGCTCGACAGAGAACATGCTTGCCGAGTTGAACACGGTCCGCAAGTTCAACTAGTACGGATTTTCTATAATTTTCTAACTATTTTCTAAGTTTTTATTTATATATACTACGTTTAGGTACGGTGATTGACAGACTACTACGACGATATCGGGACATGTGAATAAATAACCATCCGTACTAGTTGACCTTGCTTACGTGATCAGCTCGGCGAGGATTTCTTCACCGGACGGCACCGTACTTGGTCAAGGAAGAGCTCCGATTCTACGAGGAAGGGAACACGGTCTTCCACGACCGTTATCGCTCTCCCTCGTAGAATCAAAGCTCCTCCTTGACGTCCGTTACCGCTCGGCAGAGAACATCCTCGCCGACCTGAACACGGTCCGCAAGTTCAACTAGTAAGGATTTGCTATAATTTTCTAACTATTTTCTAACTTTATATTTATATATACTTTAACCTTCTTTCATGTAAATATGCAAGCTTAAAGTGATTTTGAGCTCAAATTGCTTACAAATGAAAAAAAAACCACAATAAAGAACCATAAATATATATAGTGAATAAAATGGCATAAGAAAATGGTAAAAAATGAGAGTATGAGATTGGTAACCTTTACAACTGAAGAATCGACGGAGGAATCGAAGAATGGATGGAGGAACAATGGAGGGAGGGGGGAAGCAAGAACACTACTGCAGTGAGCTTCAAAATATGCTGAGCTCGGGTTCGGGGAGGAAGGAGGAGACGGCCGATTTATAAAGGGAGAACATTTAGTCCCGGTTGATAGATCCAACCGGGACTAAAGGTAACTTTCCAACCCCGGGCGCAGCCACGGCCCGGGAGTAGACCTTTACTCCCGGTTGGAGCCACCAACCGGGAGTAAAAGTATACCTTTAGTCCCGGTTGGTGGCTCCAACCGGGACTAAAGGTCCCTGCCACCTCTGTCTGGCGCAGTAGCCGTTGGGCAGGGACCTTTAGTTCCGGTTGGAGCCACCAACCGGGACTAAAGGTATTTCTAGTCCCGGGCGCAAAAAATTCCAGGACTAGAGCCCATTTTAGCCGAGGATCAAAGGTCTGTTCTCTACTAGTGAACTAATTTAGCTAAGTGAACAGCCCTGGCCCAAGACAGTTTATGGATCCGCCGCCACTGGTGGCGGGCATATGTAATCATTTCGCACAAACCACGATTAATTAATGATTGCACCATGAGACCGTGGCCCGTATTTCCATGGAGTGGACTACGACAGGAGTCCCCGGTGCATGGATTCATCACCAAAAGTGTAAAACCATATGCTGCTAAAGGTTAAATAAATTAGGAGCAAACGCACTTCAGCATTGCAGCTCAAAGGAACATTTGAATTGACAACCACATTGAGGCTCAATTATATGATCATGCATGCATATGACATTAATTATCACATTAATATTGTAATTTGGTGACATCTGAATGAACGAAGAGGGTCCAAATCCTTGATCTGGCCGTGATGTTACAACCTGTTTCGTTTATGTTTCGTTTATGGAGTGATGACATCCGGAATGAGTCGATGCGGAACGAGGTGGTCCGGTAGTCTTTTACAAATGAGTCGGTGACGGACTTGCGCACGAAAATAGACTTACTCGACGAGGGACGGGTTCAACCCATGACAGAAACCAAACGTTGTGGCTAGCTTTCATATCTAAGATCGGATCACTCCACATCGGTACGTGAGAAGATCTTCTTCTTAAGCCGGAATACCCGAGGCTATCTAGCCACCACGGATCAACTTTTTTTTTAACCAAACACGCTGAGAATGTCCAAAGTCCAATCGTCGAAAAATTAAACTTAATTTGGTCGATCGTACACGCCATCTGCCCGGGATAATAAACAATAAAAGCTGGTGCTACTCAAGCTTTTGACGTAGTACCTGAATTTCCACGCGTGGAGCGCATCCGATGAATTTCGCCAAACCTCATTCAAACACAGATTAATTAGTTAGTTCATTCATTTCTTCACCACAAATGTGGACACACAATATAGTGATTGAAAGGGAATAATAAAGGAAGAGATGCATATGGGCCGTAAAGTCATTTTCTCTTGCCAGCCCAGCACGGACGAGCTCGGGTGCTAACAGATGGATTCCACGCTCCGGCCTGGACCGGCTCGCGTGATCCCTACGTGGAGGTGGGCCCTTCGTTGCCACGTGAAACCTTCCATGTCTAGACCAATGTAGCAAAAAATGATTACAGCGAGCTCTTAAGTTTAATTAAGTCATGTTAAGCACCTTCGGAATATTTTTTGTTCTCTATTGTATATTGAGTTCCTCTAGAGGTGTTTAATGACGTGATACTTTTTCTCTCTTTATCATTAAGCATCTCTATAAAAAAACCTATGTATTGTACATACATACCGTAACACATAAATCACAGGTGAAGAATATTACCTTGGGTACAATTTGCCTGTCAGAATGACAACCAAACAAGAGCGAGGTAGCAAAATCAATAGAAAAAAATCAATTAGGCGTAACTTAATTTAGTCATTAACAACATAATCAGCAAAAACCATTTAATCTTGGAGTAACAACATGCAAGAGGGACAAAATGCACTCCATGACTTTCCTATCTGGCTGGCCTACGAATTTGCGCCACGACAACCAACTACAATACTACTTTCGTCCTGAAACATAGTGCATTGTGACTTCTAAAATATGTATTGAAATATAGTGCATCCTACAGGTGTCAATGCCTAGATTTGGCAAAGTTTATTAAAAACGAAACCATAATTTGAAGAGAAACACCTTAATTGGTATTAATCTATGGGTACATACGTTATTTGAGGATTCCTCTTAAATTTTTTGGAATACGCTATATTACAGGACAGATGGAGTACTGTATAGACGAGTGAGGAACGGCCTCACAATAGAAAATCTAGGATCCTTGAGCTATAATTAATTAAATTAAGGAGGTCTATCATTTGTACTCGACACACAGTTGAATGAGTTTCCATCTTCTCCTCACTCTCATTAGTAGAGCTAGGTTAAGGTAGTTAGGATCGGAGTTCAGAGCTAGGTGCCTAGGTTTATGTAGTTAGGATTGGAGGTTCTAGTCAAGCCGAGTCAAGTGTTGCCTTGAGGTTCCAGAGTTTGTCTTTAGGAAGTTATGGTATAATATCTTCTATTATATTATATCCTTTCCTTTTGAAAGAGTTGGAGGCTTGGAGCATTTCAATTCAAGTGTCGTAATCCTTTATTTTGGGTTAAGATTTTATCTTGCATTTACTTTATTCTACTTGCGAAATATTCTAGCCATTCCAAATTATATAATTCACTTTAGGTTTGTTCTAAGTCAAACTCATCTAACTTATTAGATCAAGTTTATACCAAAAAATGCATTGACGTCTACAACATTAAATTAGTTTCATTTGTTTAAAAATTCAAAAATTTAATTTTTTAGTGACTAATAGACCTAAGAAAACTCGGCCTACCCTGAGCCTGACGGGATTGGCCTGACCCGTTCACCTTACTGAACAAGGTATATATCGCTGTCCAGAAACATTTTTCTTGGACCAAAAAAATATTTTCATTTTTTTATACTAAAAACTCACATGTAGCTTGCCTGGGACGGGTCAGGCTCGAACCTTCTAGACCCAAAATCAGTAGGGCTTTTTGCAGGCCTGCGGCTTGGCCTGACTTTTGCTCAGGTCTAGTGACTATCACACGAGCTAGAAATTAGGGTGCTATAGACTAGCCACTTATTGGAAACTCGTAGTCGAATTCACTAGTCTTGGGGCCGGTGAACGAGAGTTCTAAAATCTTCATCAATTTGTGCCTGACTTCCGTCTTCCCAAGTGTTGTTGATGTGTAACATTTCTTCTTTTGCCATGCAGTCTAACCATGTCATTCTGCTATTCTTGTTCATGGCTCTAGGGTTCCATGTCATACTTAAAACTTCTTCGTATCCTTCCCAAATGCTTCACTACACCACAACACCGCTTCACCGTCAGACATCTGACGCTAAAAATTATATTTGGCGATAGATGATCTGACGCTAAAGATAACTCAGAGACCATCTGACGCTAAATCCTCATTTAGAGATTTGTTGTCTGTCGCTATAGATGTTCATGTTTAGCGTTAGCCCGTCTGTCGCTAAAACCAGATATAGCGTTGATCTGTCTGACGCTAAAAAAAATGGGCCCCACGCCCAGCTCACGCGCCCTGTCTCCACAAGCAGTTCATGCGCAAATTTTTGCCTGGCCCACAGTACAGTGACAAACCCTAGACTCTTCCCCAAGAACCCAAATCCAAGAGCGCCGCCGCCTGTTCTTTACCCTCTCCCGTGGGCCGCCGCCCAATCTTTTTCACTCTCCCGCCGTGCTCCGCTCTCTCCCTGTCCTTTAGATTCCAATTCGTGCCGCCAGTCTTCATCCAGCTTGATCGACCGCGCGCCTATCCCTCCCAAATCCGTCGACACCCACCCAAATCCCCTCGCGCCTGCCCCGCCCCCCAGTCCCCACGCCGCTCGCCCTCACTGCTCCCCGCACTGCCCTCACAGCACCGCCCAGCCCTCCGCCCCGACAGCGCCTCGCGCACTCCCAAATCCCCCGCCCCAGCTCGCCCCGCCCTCTAGCTCCCGCTCGCAATCTCCTGTAGCTCGCCCGCTCCGCCCACCTCCTGTTTCACTGCGGCCTGGGCGCACCGGCTAGCGGCTTCGCTGGCGCGGACCCCGCGCGGTGGCACGCCAATTACTGCCTGGTCAGTCCCATGCCCACGCCGTCCTTCCCCTCCGTCCGGTGCCGATGGGTCGAGAATCCCCGTCCCTAGAGTACTCGACGGTGGACAACGCCGCCCCCTAGAGCACGCCACCCCCAAAGCTGACCATGCCACCTGGAGCACGCAAGCAGGAGCGCTTCGACGGTGGAGCGACAGCGCCCACAGGCAGTGCGCCGACGCTTGGTTCAAGATTAGAGGCAACAAGTAAGTCCCAGTCCATGAAACTCTCGGTGATTCAGTCGGATTCAATTAGTTCATTAGGAGCAATGTGCAAATTCATCATTTTCTTTTCCTTCTGAAATTGCCCTCCTAATTTCTAAGTAGGAGATACACAATGCAGACGTAATACATTAAGCGCACGCTAACCAATGCCCACCAGCCCTGCCGGCCTACACCCTACGAACGCAACACAGATTTTCAGGGTTTACTGACGGCAGATATAGGATTTATCTAAAAGGTAATGCTTTTGGTGGTGCATGAACACATGGTTAAGGAATCTTAGCAGGTGGCGGTTGTTTTCGTTCGCTTTAGGTGGCCAAAGGTAAAGGCAGCAGATGGGGGAGGAAAAGGCTAAGTAAATGATTAATTAGTAGGCTTGTAGGATTCCGGAATGTTGAGTTGTTGAAAAGGATAAAGTTAGCATTTATTCTTTCAGTCTGCTTTCTCACAGATTATGTGCATTATCTGTTTGCTCTTGGAGTGCTCTATTTTTTCTTTAAAAATCTGTAGAGCTTATAGAGTGTTGTGTTGACCAAGTGTGCTCTTGATAGATTGACGTGGTCTGGTTTGAGTACTTGTGACATGGGTTTTTTGTTTGGTGCCATAGGGGTAGTGTAGTTGTGTCACTTTGTACTATAGAAGGTATATGCTTTCATAAAATTGTTGTGGGCAGCAGTCAGCAGTCAGCAATCATAAAGTGTCGCTAAGTGCTGAAAAATAAGCTTCTTTAATTTCTTTTGGTGGTGATTGGTGATTCTGTGCAGCGGTTATGTTCGTAACTATTTATTAGAGATTGTTAGTTCTGAATGTATGTATGTATGGTAGCAATTCTGAGGCTGCATCACACGTGCAGCTATGTGCAGCTTTGGCTAGAATCAGTAGCTAGTTTGTGTGTTCTTTTGTTAAAAAATTCTTGTTGAAAACATAATGATCACCAACTTTAGTTGGCTGCTATCTATTTCTGTCAAGTTCAGTTCGGTCACTCTATGCAGCCAAAGTCAAGAGTCAGACATGAGTTTTGTTACTTTGTCCTTCATTGCTGAGACTATTCTCTTCCTATGTGTTGTTTGAGCTATCCTTACATGGTTTTCAGTTTATGCTAATGTTGAGTTATGCTTCCGCTTTCCAATGCAGGTGGCATGGAGTTTTTCGCTGCCAATGCTGTCGACCTTGACCTGAACTCAGAAGCTCCTGATTACCCACACCTATAAACCTACCAAGACATTACTCAGAAGCTGTTGACCTTCTGAATTTTTAGCAAGTCTTGATCTGAATTATACTAGTCTGTATTTTTACAAAGTCATTTTTTTAGTACTGAAAATTAGCAAACTTGTCTCGGTTTTGCATAATCATTTAATTACAAGATAGACCTTACAAGATATACCTTTGTTACATATCGGCCACCATTAATTCCATAATCATTTAATTAATACTAGCTGTTTATTTTGAACTCATGTTGCTTGTCTCGGTTTTGCATTGAATTGGCTTCTTTGTTGGTAGCAGTATGTTCTTTTGCATATGCAGTCTGTATGCACACATGAGTATTTAATTCACTGAAATTTTATAAACCTGACACATGCTTGGATCTGAAATTTTATAAACCCCAAGTGGAGGCTAGTTTTTCATACTGTGAGGTAATTGCATGTCCTCAGCCCTCCCTTGAAGCCTCCCCTTTCTTCTTGCGTGGATCTTTCTTCTTGCATGGATCTGATGACCTCCCCTTTGGCTAAATCAACATACTTTTTAGTGATTAAATAGGAAACCTGAAAAGAGAAGGCTGTGAAGGTATAATTAGTGTTGCTCTTGGGTTTATTTTTCCACATGTTAACTAGCTTTCATTAGCTAGTTAATTAGTTAGCGTTCATTTCCTTAGCTATCAGAAGATTAGCACTAGTCCTTTCATTAGCTTACCAACATGTTTATGCTTCCTTCAGTGATTAAAAGGCTTACAGTGTTCAGTCTCTAAACCATGTGAGCTGTAACTGAACATTATTAGTGGGCTGAATTTTTCTTTATTGTCTTTATAATTTTTTATATTTAATTTTCTAGTCCAATGAGTGAATTCAAAGATGAGAAACATTATCCTGGACGTGAAGATATAATTAGTGTTGTTCGTGGCATGTATAAAAAGGATGGATTATCTGTTCTAGCTAGAGGAAGTAGATTATAATCCAATCCAATATAAAAAAGCTTCTACATTGAACTGGAGAATTATAGAAAATAATATGAACTATTGTAGTTTTTTATTGGAAGTCTATGTGCAGTCAATTTATACTCTATAGCTTTTTGGTGCAGGTTCTTGCACTTATGTAGTCCTGCTGGACTTTAGTTGTGATAAGCTTTTCACTACAAACGAACCGCTACTAGATAAGTAGTTCCAATAAACTATTCAACTGCTACTAGATAAGTTGGAGAATGACGTGTCATTGTTGCTGCATCAGGGTGCCGGATCTGTTCTTGTGGCCCATCCTCATCGTCTCAGGCAATTGCAGTTGACTATTTTTGTATGTAGAAGAGTTGAGAAGTTGTGCTCTGATATGTCTTTTGCTTGCATTATCTCAAAGCACTACCAGCAGTTAACATGGTAAGCTTTTTTCAGAATTACTAAACTAAAAGGTCATTCTGTGCTTGCAAAGGGCTAATGTACTTCCTATATTTGTGTAAACTCATTTGTGGGATACTATTGCTTAGGAAATACTCTAGGTCACTTTGTGGTTCTTATACCTCAATCCTTGCTTATTGATAAACCTAAGAACATAAACTGGGAAAGTTATGCAAGAGGTGCTGTTTATGCACTGCAGAATAATGGTATGTAGTTTACTTGACTTGCAGCTAGGTATCCTAAATGTTTCTCTAGTTTTTTATGCCATATGGTTTTAAAAAAAAATAAAAAATTCAGGCCTTACCAGGACATATTACAATGCATATCATTTACACTTTTATGCCATGATTTAAGATTAGTAAAGAGCTTCTGGTTCATCATTTTTGTTCATAGCAAGTTTATGCCTCCCTTACATAGCTGCCTACTTTCATATCTTTACTATGCTATGTAGCTGTCATATGAAGAACTTGGAAGCCAAATCAAGATTTGATGATGCCTTAGAAGAAAGGAAGACCTAGCATTAGTGGATTCTTACACTAAGGTAACTAAGGGAATGATTTTTTCACATGCAAAGAGTTGTACTGTGATGCCTTACTATGGTCCGTGTAAATTATATATATATCCATCTGTGTTGGAGGACAAGTAAGATGAGGCTCAGACAGTTTGAACAAGTAATTGGATGTATATTTGTAATGCAATGTCTGTTATATCCCTTTAATTTTTAATTTTAATTTTTTTGTGAATTTAAGGATCGGTTCTTTTTTTACTTTGATAATGTAGATTCAGAATCTAGAGACAAGTGATTTTAAGGACAAGTGCTATGTTTTGTTGTTGTTGTTTTTTTTTTGCTACACATACAACCTGCAAGCTTGGGCCTTCCAGCGGTAGGCGCTCGGCCATCACCACACAGAGCTCCTCTTTGTCTCTTACTCTCTGGTACTTCTCTTGTACTCCGGGTTCAGATCCAGCAAGGCAGCAATCCAACAAGAAGTCAAGTGCTCCAAGTGGAGGTATAATGCACTGCTGTTTGGTTTTATAATGGATGAAGCAAGCTGCAAGAAGCAGAAATCCACTTGTTTAGTATTTATTATTAGGTTCCTCACCATACAATAACCTGTTGATGCTAGCTTCCTTTTTGTATTATTATTAGGTTCATGTTTCACAAGTCAGAGAAGACAGTGTCAGTCCAATTGAACAGGTAAGTTACTGAATAATGTTCAATGATATTTATACATGAGAAAATAATTCTTGAAATTAAAATGCATCAGTCGATGTTACATCACATGATCACTGTTGGTCTTATGGTGTAAGACTAGCGTTGTTCCATCACAAACGCCTCCACAAATGCTCCCATCTACACAACTAATAGGTACCATATCCTTCTCTGTGTACCACAGGCTCTGCTTTCAATTTTACACAGATTTGGAACTAACTGCAATCTATATTCTTAGTATGTACCACAGGACTTGCTTGTTTTTGCTTTTGTCAATTTTTCTTCCATGTATTGTGGTCTCAGAATTTTTTGTTTTGTCAATATATGATCTATAAAATATGTTTGATACCAGCTTGTATCTATGAATTCAGTACCTAGCAGATTCGAGTACTGAACATAGCTAGTCTCATTATTCCTTCAGTGATTTAAGTAGTACACTAGCGTTTTCTGCTCATTTGGAATTGAGTAACACATAGTATTGAAGTAGCAGTAACCTGCTCCAGAAATACTATTGTAAAAAAATATGACTTAGGGTAAGTACTTGGTACGCTGTTTGCTATTTGACCAACAACTCATTTTTCACATTGATTCTATATTGTACATTTTCTTCAAAAAAATGTTGGCTTTCTGCTGATCTGTTTACATTATATTTATTCATCTATGCAATACTTGGTTTTTACAAGCAACCCAGATTTTAAAATTGTTGCCAGGCTAATCCTTTGAATGTTACTAATTAATTGAGAAAATTATGAATTGTACCTATACATTTTCATCTGCATAAACAGACCTAGTATAAATCGATAAGTAGCAAATAGTAAGGTTTGAAAGTTTTCATGTTCGAGCAAACTAAATATGTGAATTATATTTGTGAAACTATGTCATCTCATTCTCTCATTGTAAGTTGAAAGTTGCAATTTGTAATCGAGTTATATTTATCATTCTGTTATTGCACTGTAGTAAATCGTAAATCAATTGAAATAGCAGCAGCTCATCTCGCTCTGTTCGGCAGCTTGGTCTTGGCTTGTTTCAGTTCACCAATAGCTCAACCATGTGTTTCAGGTTCTGAATTTTTGAGTAGCTAGAGAAATGACAAGCCATCCTTGCTTTTCATCTAGTCAACTACTTAGACGAAATCAATAATATTTATATCCTGTAGTGAAAGAGTATAGACTTGTTGATTGTGCAGGTTTATAATTTTTACAGGCATGTAACTTTGCTTCTTTTGAAAGCAGTGTTTATATGCATCTAAAATGGAGTGATTCCTACTTTTGTAATAATACATCATACTGAAGCATAATAACTTTATCTGAGCATGGATCTATGTTTCAGGTTCATGAATGAATCTATTTGTTTGATAAATGTGCACAATGATGTTACTTTTGTATTAATTTGCAACCAAATGGTCTTTTATTTTTTTAAATGCATTTAAATGATCTCGTCAAACCATCAGTCGCTAAAAACATTTATAACCTTAAATTGTCTATCGCTATAGAGTACTGGCAGGCTATCTGTCGCTAAAGAGTAGCAGCAGACTATCTGTCGCTAAAAAAATTCAAGGCAACGGACTATTTGTCGCTAAAAGTATTGTCTAACGTTAAAGATTTTTAGCGACAGGACTTACCGCGTCTGCAAAAGTCTGTCGCTATAACTTTTTAGCGTCATATTGTTTGTCGCTGTAGCCGCTTTTAGCGTCAGACCGTCCATCGCTAATCTTGATGTTGTGGTGTAGTGCTTATACCTAAGTTTATATACTCGGTATTGAGGGGGTGAATACTAGAAGGTGGGAATAGGGTTCAATTAGAAGGGTTTTCACGTAGCGCTATTACAGTGCAGCCAAGATAGCAGAATGTATTGGTTTTGTTTGCATTCACTACGTCACGACACCAAGATTGACGATGGACGATCTGACGCTAAAAGTGGATAGAGAGACAGATGATCTGTCGCTAAAAAGTTATAGCGACAGATTTGCTTAGATGGTGTAAGTTCTATCGCTAAAAATCTTTAGCGACAGACTGTATTTTTAGCGACAGATAGTCTGTTGCCCTGAATATTTATAGCGATAGATAGTCCATTTCTACTTTTTAGCGACATATGCTTTGCTACCAAGCATATACCGACAGATCACCCAATAGTTCATGTATTTATAGCGACAGATTATTCAATAGGACAATACAAATATACAAAAAATTACAATTAGAAAACATATAGCACATATCATACCCAGATTCAAACTTAATATAGCGTCCACATGTCACCGGAAGATACACAAACACACATATATATCACATGGAGGTCAATATTTATTACATCAAATTTTTTATCTTGTACAGCAGAGAACATCAATACAGCCAACGTCAATACTTTTGTCTCCTCCATCCTGGAACGTCCCCTCCATTCATGTAACTGTTATTTCCGGCTAGTTTGGCACCTGTTCAGAATTACAACAAAATAGTAAAATATGAAGCAAAATGACAACTACAATTAAACTACAATAAAGCTAGGTAACAACGGTACAATTAAAAGATAGCTACAAAGGTCATGTTCGCTTTGCTGAAAAGTCATGGCTAAAAGTAATGTTCGCTGATTTGTTGTGAGAGAAAAACATTGTTCGTTCGCTGAAATAGTACGGCTCATAAGACAAGCGAACAGGGCCAAATATTCTCAAATGTACAGGTTAGTTGTGCCGAACAGCACCACCCGAACTTTAAATCGAGTAACTGAACATGTGTACAGAATAGTAGGCAACTCAACTTCAAACTCATCAAAAATATCACAATACCTTAAATCAAGTGACTCAGGCCTTGTTTAGTTTCTCTCCCTAAAGTTTACTCCCTATCACATCGTATGTTTGACACGTGCATGGAGTATTAAATATAGACTAAAAATAACTAATTGCACAGATTATGACTAATTTGCTAGATGAATTTTTTAAGACTAATTAGTCCATGATTTGACAATGTGATGCTACAGCAAACATGTGCTGATGACAGATTAATTAGGCTTAATAAATTCATCTCGCGGATTACTGAGGACTTCTGTAATTTGTTTTATTATTATTATCCGAACACTCTCATATAACACCCGGATGTAATACGCGATGTGACATCCTAAACTTTATTCCCTAGATTTAAACACCACCTCAATGATGTACGGATGCAGCTGTAGCTCTACTACTCCTATTCCTGCTGGCACTAATTTATTATTTACTATTTTCAAAACATTTGGAACTAATTTACTATTTTCTATATCTTAAATGAATTTCTACATGCTTTTGAAAAATAACCACAACTTGAACTACACGTCCCATCTAACAATGTCCAAAAATTAGAAAAAAATTCATATAAGTATATATATTCTATTTGAGCTCACATCTCGAGAACCAATGAAAAATTAAGTGTTTTGCTGAACATTACTCAAACTACTATTTTGGTGACTCCTATGAAAAAAATCAATAATATCATAAAGTGGTAAAAAATCTAGGAATTGGTATGTGGTCATAATGTTGGTGTATAAGCTTGTCATGAAAATTTTAAATCCTTTTAACAAAGTAAGAGTATACATTGTTCACAAATAGACATATCCCTCACCTAGTTTCATAAAACTATGTGAGAGATGTATCATTTGTGAGCAATGTATGGTACCTCTTTTTTAAAACCGTTTGAAATTTTTATTGGAACATTATGCACCAAAAACATGTTGTCTAGAGTTTCTGTACTCGTGGGCTAGGCCAAAATTTGCGAGCGAGCTGAATGTAAGTGGCCGCGCGAGTTGACGCGCGTGAGCAGGGTGGGGCCCATTTTTTTTAGCGACAAACAGATTGACAGTATACCTATTTTTAGCGACAGATAGTTCGACGTTAAACATGATTATCTATAGCGACAGATAGTTAATCGCTAAATGGGGAATTAGCGACAGATCATCTGTAAGTTATCTTTAGCGACAGATCCTCCATCGACAAATATATTTTTTAGCGTCAGATGTCTGATGGTGATACGATGTTGTGGTGTAGTGATTGTTGCATCTCTTTCCAACTAACATAAACACCCCTATAACCTCTAGGTGGTCCATCTCGTTTGCATATTCATGTTAGGGTTTAGTATGTTCAGTAGCCAGAAAGGCATTTTGCACTATTTTTATGTGTAGTCCTAATTACATGACATCTTTTTCGTTTCGTAAATATTTTTTATCAACAAAAAAAGGAGAACTTCATATACATTTGGTTTTTCAAAAGAATATATTTAATGAAAAAACTAATTGGATCAACCAATTAGATCCTCTAGAAAAGGTGTGCATTGATCTCATTTTTGCACAATTAACATGAGAATGCCTTGTACATTTAAGTATCACCAAAATGGCACAATTGCACATTGCACAGTCTCTATCAAGTAAGTCCTTTTGAACATTAGTTATGTTTCATAATTTGCAATATTTTTTACCTAAGACCATCAGAATCAAGCAAACGATTTCAATCAAGAAAAAATCCTTAATACCCACTCAATCATTATCTTTGGTTAATCAATCAAACGATTTCAATCAAGAAAATAATCCTTAATACCCACTCAATCATTATTTTTGGTAACCAAAGAACATTTACAATTGAAAAAATGACCCACTCGTTATCATTGTTAACCAAAGAATATTTGCAATCAACCAAAAGGAGCAACATGTATTGACTAATCTTATTACCATACTATTCAAATCTTAACCTTGATACCAATTTGCCATATCAATTCTTAGTTTCCTCTAAAATCTCATACCCTATTGAAAGCTCTAGTTGGGTTTTGGTGAATTGATGAAACCCTAAGTGCTAACCTAGTTTATCAAAGTGATCATGAGATAGGTAGCACATTCCAAGTGGTGAAGCAAATGAAGATCATGATATGATGATGATGATGCCATGGTGATGATCAAGTGCTTGGACTTGGAAAAGAAGAAAGAGAAAAACAAAAGACTTAAGACAAGCTCTTTAGTGTAGCTAGTCGTGAGAGCTTGTTAGTTTGGTTAGTGTTTCTCTTTAGTTTGCCTTTGAGAGCACTCCAACTTAGTGTAGTGACATAGCCATTGTGTGGATAAAGACTATAGAAAATAGAATTGTGGTAGGTGGCTTGCATTTTTAGAAGGCTAGCGCAACACTCGCTTAGCCTCATATTCGTCTAACCAGTTTGCTAAGTGTTGTTGTAGAAATTTTAATAGGCTATTCACCCCCCTCTAGCCATAAGGACCTTTCAAGTGGTATCAGAACCGAGGTCACCGTGGTTTGAGGCTTAACAACCTTCGGTGTAAAAATAGCTCAAATCAACAACACCAAGAAGCCACCCCAATTTGATGGCTTAAATTATCTCTATTAGAAGGCTAAGATGACGATATATATCAAGTCAATCAATAGAAAGGTTTGGAGAGTGGTGGAGACCAAGATTGAGATAGAAGATCCAGAGAATCCCACTGTCGTCGAAGAAGTGCTTCTCTAAAACAATGATATTTCTCATTTGTGTTATCCATTAAACCAAAGAAGATAGATGAAGCATTGAAGGATGTTGATTGGGTGAATGTTATGCATGAAGAATTGAATAACTTCATAAGAAATAAAGTATTAGAATTAGTAGAGAGACCAAATGGACACAATATGATTGGAACCAAATGGGTCTTTAGAAACAAGCAAGATCAAGATGGGATAGTAGAAAGGAACAAAGCAAGATTGGTAGCACAATGATATACACAAATTGAAGGTCTTGACTTTGGAGAAACTTATGCCCCGATTGCTAGATTAGAAGCAATTAGAATCTTGCTAGCCTATGCTTGTGCCCACAACATCAAGCTCTATCAAATGGATGTCAAGAGTGCATTTCTCAATGGTTACATCAATGAAGAAGTATATGTTGAGCAACCTCCCGGTTTTAAAGATGACAAGAAGCCCAACCATGTGTACAAGTTGAAGAAGGCATTGTATGGCTTGAAACAATCACCTAGAGCATGGTATGAGAGATTGAGGGACTTCCTACTCTCTAAATGGTTCATGATGGGCAAGGTTGACACCACTCTTTTCACCAAGAAGATTAGCAAAAACTTATTTATGTTGCAAATCTATATTGATAACATTATATTTGGATCAACCAATCAAGACTTTTATGAAGAGTTTGGAAAGATGATGGCTAATGGGTTTGAAATGTCCATGATTGGAGAGTTAAGTTACTTCCTTGGTCTTCAAATCAAGCAATTGAAGAATGGTACATTTGTGAGTCAAGACAAGTACATCAAAGACATGCTCAAAAAGTTTGGCATGAGTGATAGCAAAGCCATTAGTACACCAATGGGAACAAATGACAATTTGGATAGTGATGTAAGTGGTAATATGGTGGATCAAAAATTGTATCGGTTTATGATTGGAAGCCTACTTTATGTGATAGCATCAAGGTTGGATGTCATGTTTAGTGTGTGCATGTGTGTAAGATTTCAAGCCTCACCAAGAAAAAGTCATTTGAAGGCTACAAAGAGAATATTAGGGTACTTGAAGCATACACAAAATATTAGTTTGTGGTATCCCAAAGGAGCAAAGTTTGAGCTAGTTGGTTACTCCGACTCGGATTATGCGGGATGCAAGGTTGAAAGAAAGAGCACCTCAGGTACATGTCAATTGTTGGAAAGATCACTTGTTTAATGGTCATCAAAGAAGCAAAATAGTGTTGCATTATCAATCGCCGAAGCCGAATACATATCCGCCGGTAGTTGTTGTGCACAAATACTTTGGATGAAGGTCACCTTGAATGACTCTGGAATTAAGTTCAAGAAAGTGCCATTGCTATGTGACAATGAGAGTGCAATCAAGTAAACCAACAACCCGGTTCAACGCGTAAGAACAAAGCACATTAATGTCCGCCATCATTTCATAAGAGATCACCAACAAAAAGGGGACATTTGCATTGAGAGCGTGGGCACCGAAGATCAACTTGCCGATATATTCACCAAGCCATTAGATGAGAAGAGGTTTTGCAAGCTAAGGAATGAGTTGAACATATTGGATTTCTCAAATATGTGTTGATGCACCCCTACTTATATGACATGCCTCTCCTTCGAGCAATCTAAGGTAAAGGTTGATTGACATAGCATACATCCTTACTAAGGACATGTTTAGTGCATCTAGTCATCTTTCATATTTAAAAAGGCTCATTCATGAAAATCAAATGAATTTGATGATTATATGGTACCACTATTGCTTCTATGCTTGACTTGATCTAGTGGTAGCATATGATATGTTTGTGGGCTTGTAAACCTAGTGTTTGATCTAGAAAATGAGCTATAAGTGTTTTAACTCAATATGGTACAAGATAACCCTTATTTGGAGGAGTGAAGAAGCTTGTCCTTGGATCAAACCGAGTTAAATATCTTTGGCAAGTATTCTAGATTGGACCAAATTTGGGAAAATGATCCTCACCCCATTGATTGACATTGATAATCTCAATCTATCTATATTTTGAACATTTGTGGTCATTGATGACAAAGGGGGAGAACTAATGTACAAAGATAGTGAAAAGATAACAAAGGAGGAGAGAAACAAAGATGTAAGTGATAGGAGAAGAATTTGACATAGGGGGGAGATATGACAAAGGAAGGGGATCAATTATCAATTAAAATTTTAAGCACATAAGTAGGGGGAGCAAGCTCATGAACTTGTATGGTGCATTTGAATGTGTGTTTGCTTGCATGGCACAAGTTTTAAATTTCAATATACATGCTTGTGTGGTGTATGCTAGTTGTAGGTCTGAATGATGAAATGAAAAACTAGCATGCATAGGTTATCTCGTGCTTTTATTTCCAAGTGGTATCGAGCTAACCATGGTGCTAAAGATGAACTTAAAGATGCAACTCCAATTGGTATCACGCTTCAAAGGTCCATCTTTTATACCTTAGCATCATTTGGTAAATATTGTCTCCTATATTTTCTATCTAAATATATGTGCAAGCTACAATCCAAACTATTAGCACATATGTAGGGGAAGCAATTGCTACCATATGGAATTCATGAAACTTGTCCATATCCTTTTACACATGGTAAATATGCTTGGGCAAGCAACATGGACTCAATAAAATTCCAATTCATATCTTTGTAAAAGAGTTGTCATCAATTACCAAAAAGGGAGAGATTAAAAGCTCTAGTTTGATTTTGGTGAATTAATGAAACCCTAAGTGCTAACCTAGTTTATCAAAATAATCATGAGATAGGTAGCACATTCCAAGTGGTGAAGCAAATGAAGACATGACATGATGATGGTGATGATATAGTGATGATCAAGTGCTTGGACTTGGAAAAGAAGAAAGAGAAAAACAAAAGGCTCAAGACAAAGGTATAAGTGGCAGTGTGATGCCAATTAGCGCGTGAACCTCCAAGTGAGTGAATCGCCACAACGAGGACTAGCTTACCGGCAAGCAAGTGAACCTCGGTAAAAATCATTGTGTCATTATTTGATTCCGGGGTGATAGGTCTTCATTGGTATTCTTGATTGGTTCATTCCACGACTCGGCGGTATAACCATTCTTACTCTCTCTATACATTACCGCAAACTAGTTGTTAAACTCTTTAGTGTAGCTAGTCGTGAAAGCTTGTTAGTTTGGTTAGTGTGGCTCTTTAGTTTGTCTTTGAGAGCACTCTAAATTAGTGTAGTGATATAGCCATTGTGTGGATAAAGACTATAGAAACTAGAATTGTGGTAGGTGGCTTGTATTTTTAGTAGGCTAGCGCAACACTCGTTTCGCCTCATATTTGTCCAACCGATTTGCTAAGTGTTGTTGTAGAAATTTTAATAGGCTATTCACCCCCTCCCCCCTCCAGCCATAAGGACATTTCACCCATGCGCACGAGTTTCTTTAGGGGAAAAAATGAAATGCTAATTCACCATGAATGTCTAAGGCTGAGTTGCATATCATAAGCTCACGATGCTGCCAAGATATCAAGATATATATTTGAGCCAAATGACCAAAATTTCAGACTAACATAACAAGTTGCACTGATTCTTGAGTGATACAATCTCATGAGCAACGTGGTTGCATAGCATGACCACAAGTAAGAAGAGCTACCATGTCATGCCATGAGCAACACAACTAGCATGAAGAGAATGAAACATAATTGATAAGTGCAACTATAATAACATCAGCTCTATCGATACAGTAAAGCTAAAACCTCAAATGTACTAGTTCTTGTTTGCATGTTTTTTAAATGACATAATAAAAAATATTATCCCAAAACTTCTAGTTCCCTAACCTTTGCATGTTTCGATTAGAGCTTAGTAAGGTTTGTAGCCGGGAAACATTTGCATGTTTGGATTAGTGCTTAGTGAGGTTTGTAGCCCAGGAAATGTTTCCACTTTTTTTTTTGTATGTAGCCACCACAAGCGCACATCATTTTGTTATGAACAACTTAAAATAGTTTTGGTTTAACCAAACCACTTTAAAAAAAAAACTCGACCTGCGGAGGGTATGTCGGCCCCCGGGTTTTTTCCTTTAAGAAGATCTTCTCACACAGATCGAGAAAACCCCCGAACCCCCGCCTGACGCAGTGGTACCGTAACCCTGAGGGCGGGCGAGAGGATTTTTTTAACCTCAGCCTGAAATTCGCTCCCATAGAGAGTCGAACTCAGGACTTGAGGAGTGCCGCCGAGCCACCTAACCGCTTGGACTAGGCGCCCTTTGGCAACCAAACCACTTTTACAAAAAGAAAGAAGAACGAGGACTCATTAAACGCCTTGCATAGTTGCAGGTACAAAATTCCAGCACTGCTGCTCAAACGAGCAGTTGAACTGAGCCAAATTAAGGACCAAATTGCAGATCAGAATGCAAAAAAGCTCAAGGATCAATTATTGGATCGAATATGTTAATGTCAATAAATTTTTGAGAGCATATATCATGGGTATCTAAAAGATTTGGTCTTACACGTCTTCTGATAAAGATACAACAGAAGCAAGCAAATCTTTCTCTAACTGCCGCTCATCCTGTATCGCTAGTCCCACGCGAATGCATGAGTGAATCACAGGGCGTTTATCATCCGCTTCAGTTCCGAAGATCTCCTTGGATCAGGCTCGGCTATAGCCCTCTCAGTCAAGACATGCTTTATCCGGCACATTGATTTTTTTACCTGAAATTATTTAAAGCAAAAAAAAATTGTCAAGTATCAGATGTAAAAAAATAAATAGCATGGGAAAAACATATGCTGGACAAACAATGATGAGAAATGCAGAGCGCATCAACAAGAACACTGGTTTTTTTTTTGGGGTGGGGGGGAGGGGAGCATTTTTCTTTGGTATGTTTTAAAAATGTTAATAATTATTTTGCATGGTGAGGTCACCTTGCACATGTTGCCGTTGCTTCTGAAATTTGTTTTTAATAATTCTCATGTTCCCCAAACAAAATTTAATTCTCAACTCTATCTGTATGTGCTGGGAACTAACAGGATACTATTGTTAGTTATTATGAGCCATTGTCTTTTAACACATGAACTTTACTTGTGGATTACATTGGTTACATGGTTCAGTTATCAGGCACCCAGATTCAAGAATATTATTCACTAACATACAAAATATAACGAGAACCCACTTAGTTTAAGCCTTGTTTAGTTCCTCCCCCTAAAGTTTACTCTCTATCCCATCGAATGTTTGGACACATGCACGAAGTATCAAATATAGACTAAAAAAATAACTAATTGCATAGTTTACTACTAATTTACGAGACGAATCTTTTAAGCCTAATTAGTCCATGATTTGACAATGTGGTGCTACAGTAGCACATGCTAATGGCAGATTAATTAGGCTTACTAAATTCGTCTAGCGGTTTACTGGCGGATTCTGTAATTTTGTTTTTTTATTAGTATCCGAACACCCCATGTGACACCCGATGTGACACCCCAAAACTTTACACCCTGGATTTAAACAAGGCCTTAGTCAAATGTATCAGATTGTGCTTTAGAGCAACTCCAACAGGGCCCCTACTTGAGCCCCCATAGCTAAATATGGGGGCTCAGGCCAAAATACGAGCTCCTGCAGGGCCCCTACTCGGGCCCCGAAATATGTGTGGGCACCAAAATCCACCCTCCAGACCCCATTCCTGTTGGGTCACCCCTCCTGCCCCCATCCCGCGTGCCCATACGGAACGGCGACGTACCTCCAGCCCTGCGCGGGCTTCCTCCGACGACACATGGGCGCGCTGCTCCTCCGCCGAAGCCAAAGAGGAGGCTGGAGAGGTACACGGGGCGATCTCCGGCGAGCGGAGTGGGGTTCGTGGGCACCATGACTGTGGAGGCCAGGAGGAGGAATCAGAGCTATCTCCTAGCAATGGAGGAAGGGGAAGGAGGAGCGTGACCGCCCCGCCACCGGATCCTTCAACTCCCTCGGGTCGGGGTCGGAGGAAGGGGAACGAGGAGGAGCATGCCCCCCGCCCCGCCGCCGGATCCTTCCTCACTCGGGAAGAGAGTAAGGGGAAGCAGGAGCCTGCCCCCGACCCTGGGCCGCCTGCTCCTCCGATACTACGTGCGTGAGTTGCGATAGGTCAGATGGGGAAAGATTGAAGATGACAAGTGAGTCCTAATGGTCAGTGTCTATTAAGAGAATTTGGGGGCTTTGGTTTAGGGGCTTCTGCTGAAGCAAATGAAAAATAGAGGGCCAATAAAAAGGGGGTGAGCACCCAAATCAAAAATGGGGGCTCTGATTTGGGGTCTACTGCTGGAGTTGCTCTTAGACAAGATCAATAGGAAAATAAGTGTTTAGTATGCTATATTTACAATTATACAAGGATAATAAATCAGTAATAACTAGGAAGCTCATGAAAATGAAATCCCAAATGTAAACAGTGAGCAAACAAAAACCAAGGCAGGGCCAGGAAAAGTGGAAAAATATTTCTAAGAAGGAAAAACTTTTGATATGTAGAAGAATTGTAATGGCATGGCTTCACACCAACATATCAAACAACCTATCATCTTACAAAGCATGCCATAGTTATTTGATGAAATCAAAGCTGCTTTAACTATTGTTAGACATGACATCAAAATGATTCTGCAGAAAGCAAATACTGTGCAGTTATTATTGTTGGCAGTCAGATACCTTGGAAATTCGTTCTGGATTTGGAAACCGCATGTTCTCTGAATGCAGCATCTGACGCTGTGTCATTAGCATGTTCTTTTCTTTTAGAAGAACATACCACAGCTTCTGAAGGTCATCCCAAGATTTTATACGCAATTCAGAAGCCTTCCAACTGCGACCTAGCAATTGACGCAACAAAGAAAAGGGGAACAGTAAGCTTTCTAGAGAAGTAGTGTTCAAACTTTAAACAACAAAAATGTGTGGAAACAACAGCACAAAGTATCTAAAGTTATGACTTCCAAAATTTGCCAAGCCATGATTTTGGCTCTTATTTGGTTCGCTACCAAAACTTGCCAATCTCTCACATTTGGCTTGCCAAATCTATGGTTGTTTTGCCATACTTTTGCTTGCCAAATCTTTGGCATGGCAAAAATTTGGTCGCAAACCAAGCAAGCCCGAAATGACCATAAGGAAAGGACCAGCTTGTCAACAGTTACATGAGTAGTATTTGCAGTATGAAGGCAAGCGGGTTCAAACATTTCCATAACACAACCAAAGAAACCGTCTCGATCACATGTTCATATCCTAAGGTTTACTTGAACACAAGCAACAGCGGGCCCATAATTTTTCCAGGGCAAACAAAGCCCATTTGTCAACACCACATTGGGAGTTTCTCACAAGACATAATCTTCAGGCATGTCTAGTGTTTATCAAAGAAATAGATAGAAGCATATGTACTGTCCTAATCGTGACTCGTATGGGGCCTACAACTAATAATCATTCAGATATAAATGTCAGCCAAGTATACAGCAACTTTTACCACTAGTGATTAGATATCAAATGTCAGCCAGGTACACATCAATGTTAATTTCCCAAAGAACAACCTACTAGCATACTTTGTCGCAGACTAGTGCCTATGCAAACGAGTGAGGATTGGCCAATTCGAGCTCATATCAGGAGCAATAGCGCACTTAAATCAACAGCATACGCTCCAATCAACACAATCAATGGGTTGGCTTCGTCGACCATCTGCGCTAGCCACAGTACTAATCAACGAACACTACAAGCCGATGCGCTGCGCGAGGGAGAATGAATACCGTAGTGGGGAGGGGGCTTGTCTTCCTCGGTACTCCGCTCGACCTCGAAGAACTCCTCGAGCGGGTTCTGCGCCTTCCTGACCGCCGACGTCGACGCGGCCGCGGCTGACTCCGACGCGGCGGCGGCAGATGAGAAGAGCCGCCTCCCGAGCGCCCTCGACAGGGACAGCATCACAGCGGCGGCAGTAGCGGCGTCCTGCAGCACAACGGATCGGATCAGGGAATCCGGATTCGGCGGGGGGGGGGCGGGCGGGGCGCGGCGGTAGAAGGAGGAGGCTAGTGAGATACCGGCGGCGGCGAGTGATCCGCTAGAGAGGTGGGGATGAGAAGGGTTTAGATGCGATGCGACACGCGAGAGGGTTTTCGCTTGGAAATCTAGCGCTTCTACTCGAGTAGGCACTGACAGTGTGGACCAACTCCTCTTTCCCTCTGCAGCTCTGCTTTATGCAGCATTCGTTGCAGGGAGACCAGGCCTTTTTTTCCAAAACTTTAGTCCTTATCACGTAGAATGTTTTGACACATATATAAAATATTAAATATAGACTAAAAAATAACTAATTATACAGATTACGACTAATTTGCGAGACGAATTTTTTAAGCATAATTAATCCATGATTTGATAATGTTGTGATACATTAAAGCTACAGTAACATGTACTAATGACGGGTTAATTAGACTTAATAGATTTGTCTCGCTGATTACTGAGGACTTATGTAATTTATTTTATTATTAATATACAAACACTTCCATGTAACACCCGATGTGACACTCCTAAACTTTAGCCCCTGGATTTAAACACCACCTGAATGAGAATATGGATGAAGGAATCATAAACTCATGAACGCATGTCAAATACGGATTACAAACCATAGTTAAATTTTGTTTTAATAAGTGAATAACGTTAACCAATAACAATAGCAACAACATTGAGCAACGATCCGGCCCCGTTCGCTTCGCTGAAAAAACAAGTCAAAACACTATTCCGGCTGATTTGTTGTAAGAGAAAAACACTGTTTCGACAAAAAAAAGAAGCTAAAAAGTACGGATTATAAGAGAAACGAACAGGACCATTACTCCCTTCAACTCAAATAAAGAAATGTAATTCTCGTTTTCAATGGGTCAAACAATTTTAAGTTCAATCAAATTCATCTAAAAGTTATTCGCATTGCTGACACCTAATATGTATCATTAGATTAATCATAAAATATATTTTCAAAGAACTATTTATAGGCATAAATGTTGATGCTATTTTTAAGAAAAGATGAGGTAGGTCATGTACTAATCATGGCTTTGGAGAGCTTTCAGCACTCGAAAATGAAAATGCCAGGGTTGTTCCCTCCTACAAAAATGTTACATCGTACGCAGAGACATCCAGCACACTTTTGCCCAAGCAATAATTTAGAATACACAGCAAGGTCGCCTCGTCGCCTCTGTTTCTTGAGGCAACAATCCGTTACAAGATAGACCATAAGAGATCTAATATTATCTAACAAATTTCTCTTCCCAAAATTTTTGGAGCAACCATCCTCGCTACTCTAGCTCTTGCCTATGTTGTGAAGGAACACACTTTCTACTCACCACATGTCCTGGAGCTTTTGGCCAGTTAAATGTATTCCAGGGAAGTGTCCCCATTTTTGAAGTTTGCCAAAACCCTGCAAGGGCAGGAACGGGGTCAATGGATAGCCATTCATCCTCGGCCCCTGCCCCTACCCCTCCCTCCACCCCTTCCACGACCGCCTCTCCCTCTGCCACGACCGCCTCTACCTCTCCCACGATTTCCACCAAACATATAGAACTCGGCTTTTCCCTGCTTCAAACCCAGGGTCTGTACACCTCTCTTTTTTACATCCTTGGGTTCATCGTCACCAGACGATTCTTCCTCGTGCCTTCTTCGGCTTTTAGAGATAAATGAAATCTCCCGTGAGCCACCAGGCCCATACTTGACTGCATCAAGTGCTTTCGAGTTCTGTTTCCTTTCCAGGGCAGCTATCCTATCCCCAAGGGGAACAGCATCCTCGTTTGATAAAGACACACTATTCACAAATGCTTCAGCATGGTGCTCATCCTTGACCTCGTATAACCTGAAACATATAAAGCAGTAAGGACATCTTCGATGTACCAGTAGAATAGAATGTACATCAAATGAGACACAATAGTATAGCTACTCAAATTTAGAAATGCAATAGGTCAGCACGAGACTGAACTAAGAACTCCATAAATGAGAATTGCAGTTTTTTTTTTTCTGGAAGTTAATAATTTTTCATGTAAGTTCACTTTCCTTATGAATTGGAAATATGCACCGAATATACAAGAAATGATTCAATTTTGAAGGGGTGTTTGGTTCCCCCTACTAAAATTTAGTCCATGTCGCATCGGATGTTTGGACACTAATTTAGAGTATTAATCGTAGACTAATTACAAAACTAATTACTCAGATTGAGACTAATTTACGAGACGAATCTATTAAGCCTAATTAGGCTCATGTTTAGTCTTTCTAATTAGTATACAAATACCCGATGTGACATCTACTAAACTTTAGTCTCCGGATCCAAACACCCTCGCACCTTCTAATACCATAGGCAACATGGCAAAATTTCAAAAGGGAAAATGTGCAGTTCAAGTCATAACCAAAATAAAGCAAAATCTCACCTTATACGCTTTGAATTATGCATGCCATCATCACTGTCAGATTCCGCTGAAGCATCAGATGCATTACCATCAGATTGTTGATCATCCTCACTAACACTATCAAAATGTTCTTCAATAAGGCGAGGCTCCTTTGTAGCTGCTTGAGGATGAAGTGCAAGATATTCCTTTGATTCTACATCAATTTCAAAATCCTGCTCATAAGATCAATGGGATTAGAAATCAAGTATCATGAAAAAAATTAGTACTGATTAGCTTACAATATGATACATGATTAAATAGCACAAGTAGGACAAGATTCAAGCTGGAGTGGTGGCCACAATAAGAGGTTAGATGCAGAAAATGGTTAAATTACAGCTGAAATTCTCCACATTCAGTTTCTCATACACAAGAGTGGATCATGAACAAAAGCTGTACAGCACACATCAGTGACATTAGCAAGAATGTGCACACAAAGTTTCACATGCTAAAATAAACAGCAGCAGCATTGCACAAGCATAAGATCAGGTAAAAATCATGATAAATTGATTGAGATATGCTGTAATTTCTTTTTATATACCACTACCAACATGGACAGTACAAATCCATCTGCAAGACTGCAATCTAATAGCAGTACTGAAAAACAACCAGTAAAATTCCACACCTTATTCTCAAACATTGGTTTGAACCGTTCATCATGCAAAATCGCCTTATTGAGTTCTAGCTTTCTTTTCTTCTTCTTAATACTTGATTTATCAACATTCTCCGTATCAAGATCTATTTCATCTTCCATTATACTGTCCATAATATGCCTGTTAACCTTCGGTATTTTGACGACTTGCTGCACGAGAAAAAAAAAAGTTCATCAGGTTTGTAATATAGAGCCTGTACCACAGATAAGCAGGTGAAAAACATACCGTTATACGAGATTTTCTCTGAGCTTCTATTTTCTTTTTCTTTATCTCTTCTTTAATTGTCTCGTACTCAACAGGAGCAACTTCTGCCCGTTGCTGCAAAGAAATAGAAATCCTGGTAAATACTGTTTCGTGTCATTTCTTTAACCCATCCGACCATACAGAAAAATAATATAAGCAGTCCATAATAGAGATCATTTATACAGTTGATGCCTAACAAAGATCTAATTTACAAAGAACAATCTAGTATGTCAACAAAGGGAAGTGTCTTAATTTCAGGAAATCAAACATCTAGCCGTAACTAAATGAATTGCTAAGTATAATAGAGGAAACAACCAGCACAAGATATATGGCTAAACATTCTAAAGAAATTCTAATGAATTATATGTAAATGTGTAAAAGAAGCCAATTTTACCTTCTTGTATAGTTCATAACGTACGACAAATCCATGTAAATATGCTCTTACAGCACTGCTGCCAATGTATTGAGTAAGGTTCAGTCGCTCCATCTCTTCTTTAGTCAAGAACTTGTACTCATCAAACAGTGTTGTATCTGGTTTCTCTTCCATCTCCTCCTATAAATGGAGGAAGGCAAATGATGAAATGTTCACTTAAGGATTACTAGATCAACTACTAGAAAGCAATGAAGAAGTCTCACGCACAGTTAGGTTATCAAGATGTGAGCACCACTTTGGAGCAGGGCCAAGTGCAGGAATGAAGTGGGCAGGTATCTGGCTATTGTCCAGGGCTAATAGCATTAAACCACTATTCCGGAAGATGCAGACATCGTTTATAGCACCACCATCTGGTTCAATGCTAGTCATGTTATTTCCCTGCAGAAAAGATTGAGGGCATCATGGCATCATCCAACAAAGAACTTCAAATAATGAAAATGCATATTGAAATTGGAAAGATATAAAGGAATGAGTTTCACCAAAGAAATAAAAAGTTAAGAAATTATACAGGTTTATAATGGACTATGGCAGCCCATGAGAGTATTGTTATGTTCTTTAAAATAGCATTGCAAATTATGGTTCAAAAAGACATACACCTTTTCAAGCATTGCTTGGCTAATTTCTAATAAATCGCATTATTTGGTTTGCCTACTAAATGCACAAGAGCTCCCAAGTCCTTGAACTGGGTTCAGAGCAAGAGTCAAGCAGTTATGAAAACCTAAAAATGTCATTTCAGTTTTCCTATCGCTGTGTTGTAAAAAAGGGTCATGTTAGTTCATGTGTAAAATAAATATTCCAGATTATCAAATTTAGTGTTATAAAAAATGGAATAAAGTTAGTGCCATGAGAAACATATTCCTCATAGACATACATGTAGCCTGGAACCACAGATAATTTGGTAAAACTGATAACTCCCATATTCCCTAAGAATTTGCTGATATGTTGGGAGGTACCTGGGTTAAAAGTGCCATGCAAGTATGCAACTACATGCTTCCCAAATAAACCCAAAGTGAAACAAGGGCAAATAAGCAATAAAGTTGTCAGCAGTCAGCACAACCTGATATACAAAATTTGGGTTCTGTTCTAATAACTTCCCTAATCTGCTTCAGATATTGAGGCTAGGGCATGCATTACCAGTACAGATTCAAAAATGTTACAGGAATAATTCATGATACATTCAGACTGCACCATAATAAAAACTAGGTTAAAGCCTTTTAAGGTGTAACCACAGCCATGTTTGACTTCAAGAATGGCAAGCGAGCAAACATCCAATTGATCATAAAATATCAGTATGTCTTAAATTAGAGTTTGTTTTAAATCCATATCAAACCCAATATGGACTGTGTCAAATCACACCATGAATAATGAAGAAAACATTTGAACAAAATGGAAAGGAAAGAACTCACTGTATTAGGATCCCAGACTCTCACTATGTGCTTATCAGCAGTGATCAGTTTAGGTTCAGTAGAATTAAGTGTCTGGTGCCACTTGATATTTAATATTGGGCTACCATACCTGAAACAGATGATAACAGCAACTACATGCTCAGCGAAAGGTACAATATGTAACTCAAAAAGCATTCAACTATTGATTGCAATTCAAACGTAATAGAGATATGGCCCCAATGTTTGCAGCTTATTCTTTCAAGACTCATTAATAAAAACAAACAGTTTTAAAAATCTTATTGCAGCAGTTGTATCTGTTAATTTATTTGAAGAAAACAGGTGGAATGTGTGTGAAATGATATGATATTAGGATGGGGAAATTAGAAAAGGTAAGGCCCCGTTTGCAGGTGGAAATAGAGTAAGAAAAAACCATCTACTTATCTAGTGAGAGAATTCCTTCAGAAGGTTCATATAGAAATGGTCGAATGGCTGGAACTAACTTTTGATGATAATGATTAACAAGTGAAAACCCTTTCTTCATAAGAAGAAACATAGGACTTACATGTGATCCTTAACTCGCAGAGGAGAACACATGCGTAAATCATATATTGATATCTGCAGAAAACCCCAAAATTGTTGAAGCATACTGAGACTAAAACAATTCATGAAACTAATATAGCAATTTTTAAAGGGATAGCTGACATGTTTCTATAGAAGAAAAAAATCTATAAACACCACTAGATTAGCATACAGCACACCGCTGTTAAGTACAATAGCCAAACTGAAGAAATGGGAAGAGGTAGAGCACAGAACTACCGTATTGAGTTTTGCTTAATGTAAAAATAGTTTCCTCAAACCCTGTTGGGATCTGAATCCCTTCACGGTTTGTGGCTGATCGTTGTCATTTGTTGCCTTGCATCATGTTGGTTGCATAAGGCTGTTTAAGACATCTTTTAGTGGTTGCTTTGGTCACGTAAGGTTGTTGTTTTAGTTGTAAGGTCGTGTAAGGTTGTTCTGGTCGTGCATGGTCATGCAAGGTCGTTGTTCTGATCGTTGTGGTCATGTAAGGCCGTCGCACTTTGCTATTTTGGCCTTACTTCTCTCTTAATGCACTGTATGTTCGAGAAAAAAAAAGCTAGATGGCGCTGAGTAAATAAGGTCAATTATTTGAGTGTCCAAAAAACCTGTTGTTAAGAAGACAAAACTTCCCAGTTCTATGTTGGGTATTGAGCACAAATAGGATGGCCCGGGGAGATATCACATAAGGTCCACCCAAGACCCCACTGTCTGAACAACCAGTAACAACAAGAGGTGAATAGAACAAAGGAGGAATGCATGATGCCATTTTCCCCATTTTGCTCCTTAAGTAGAAGGTATTAATACAATACAGATGAAGTTATATTATCCAACTTTGTAGGTGACAACACCAAGGAGCACACTTCAGAAAGAACATAAAGGTCAAACATGCAATAGCCTGTAATGGCACAGTTATCATGGCATAATTTTATCTGAAGTTACAAAGGTCAAACAAAGTAGGCAAGTAGCTATCACAATGTTAATTTACATAGAATTAAAGCAGAAAACAGAGGCATAAATGGAGCAAAACGGATTAAATTGTTGTAAGGATAGAAAAGGCGCAAAATATACTATGCATAATGCAAAACACTGACACATGGTTCCTAGTTTCTGTCATGGTAGTAGGGGAAATAAAAAAAAATAACTAGGCACATTGAGAGAGAGAGAGCAGTGAAAATCAAGCAGGAAAACAGCTAATAACAACATATACCTTTCCTGTACTGGTCCCCACTGCCATAAGGTATCCCTGATCTTCATCAAATTGCAAAGACGTGACCTCCTGCAGTTTCAAACATGAGAGGCAGTTACAAACTTAAGCATCAGCATACTAATTTGCTGTCAAAGTAAAACATGAACCTGATAATAATCTTCAGAAGAAACAACTGGAATATTAATTCTGCCAACAGAAGTTTTTTTCCTCATATCAAAGCACTCAACCGCACCATCCTCACCACCACAACCAACAAGTCCATGGATCTTACTGGGAGCACAGCAATTAATCTTGGGGTTAACAATACTTGATAATCTAGTCACTAAGCAAGCCATGTAATAAGTTAATAAAAAATTATTACCTTCGTGTAACCGCATTTATTGCTGGTGATTGGGAGGAAAGAGAAGCAAGGAATCGTCCCTGCACAAGTGATTGGGAGGAAGTGGATTCAATAAACCAACAGAAGGAATATGTGCATATAATGCAGTCACAACCAGAATTGATACCACCAAAATCAAATCAAGGCATAGTGTAATATAGCTAAGTAGAACACCATTCAAAATAATATGCTTATGTGCTTATGATACATGTGGATCTTTGATTCTGTACTAGGTGTCAAATAAAAGCGTAAAATATGATGCTTTGCTGATGACTAATAAAAGATAAACAAACTATTCATATCTGTACGACTAATTAAGCACTGAAATTAGACCTGCTCTAAGTTGATCCTGTACAGATCTGGTGATGAAGCAGCACATAGCAAGTCGCAGGACCAACAATCGTAGGCCATGTCCCTTCCCATTCTGTCAATGAATCATTATGGGGATTAACAATATGTAAGATAGATATTTGGACAAGCACTGTTTTTACAACCTTTGAAAGGATTCCCTACTACTAGTTGTTATCATTAAAGAATGGACTTCTCTGTTTAAACTCAGAATCTGAGAAGAAATACACTATGTGTTAAATTAGTACAGGATATTTTATAATGCGAAAAAACCTTATATTTTCCTAATCCTAAAGAGGAAGACAACTAAATCCACAGAGGTGAGAAGTTAATATTACTACCTCACAGGCACACCGCACACCACACATCTTAAACTAGAAATGCATATCTATGATCGGTCATCAAGATCAAGACATAAAAGTATGCTATAGTAGAGATGCTAACCTTGGAATTCTCAAGCTATAATGGCTTCCATACTTAGCGTGCAAATTTACAGAACGATCAGCACACAAAAACGCAAGTTTTGAATAGTCGTCACCAAGGATCTGAAGAAACAAACAATCAAGCTTGTTAGATAGGAAATACAAGAGCAGCTCTAGTCGGTAACAAAAGGGAAGGTACAAAATGTCGACATTTTCATAAGCAAATTATTACGAAATTTTGAGCAGTTATCTCCTATGGATGCATCAACTGGTAATAAGACCCATATTGCTTGAGGAAACGTAAACAGGCAACAATTTTAACTAATAATAAAATACTAACTCGCAGTAGGTACTAGATAAACAACCCATGTGTGTTCTCCACCATCCCATCAGTTACTTCTACTGCGCTATGGGGAAAGCTAAAACCACCCTCTATGTATAGAAGTCCAGGTAGTGATCAGGTGCATAAGAGAATGCACCTCTAACCTTATCGACAATTACTTAAAAGTTATTAAAACTCATGAGCCTGGAAATGAGGTTCAATAGGAGTATACCTGGAAAGTTACAATTTCTGAGATCAGGTGCCGCTCGAACTTCATCGACAAGTTCCTTCAACTCATAGACTTTAACTTGCGGGGGGATAAATACCTAGCAAATAAGACAGATATAAGCATGCCGCACTGCCACTCCCTAACATGCACGCGAATTAAGCTAAACATAGGCCATGTGCAAGCTTATAATAGTTAACACACCTGAGGCGATCACGTACTGGTCATCGGGCGTCAGCTTGATCTTGGTGGTGGCAGTCTCGAACCTCAGGTCATGGATCAAATCCAATTTCCGCTGATACTCTACGACCAAAGAAAGCGTAGTTTCCCATCATTGCTACCCCTGACTAAAATCTCCACACACAAAGAAAGGGAACGCCGGCGGGTGGGTTCCGGAGGTACCTTTGTCCTTGCGGAGGGCGCGCTTCTTCTTGGCGACGACCCAGGGGGCGACGTAGCGGCTGCCGGTGAGCGAGTAGAGCTTGACCCCGTTGATGGAGGTGGACTTGAGCGTCCCCGCGCCGTGGCTCGCCGCCATCTCCGACGCGGTCGCCGGAGCCCCTTTACTCCGCGCTCCCCCTCGTCTTCGACGGCGCCGTCGCGGTGGCGGTGGAGGTGGCGGGCGCTGCTGCTGCTAGGGTTTAAGGAATTTGGAGGGAGTCGGAGTCGGCTGCTGTCCCGGCGCTAGTGGTGCGGCAGGAGAGAGGAGACTGCCCGACAGGTCAGGATGCGGCGGCGGCGCGACGAAAGCTCTCGCAGCCGTTGGATGATCATCTCGTCTCATCATCTATTCATCTGTAATAAATGGTTGGGCCTCGTCCCTGCTGTTCGTGGGTCATTCGATATCGGCCCATGAATCCGGACTCCCGTTAGAAAAAAAATGTGTTCTTTCTCGGCTTTCTTCCGGACAGTTGGTCTTTCTCTTCTGTACAATCCAACCTGTTCTCTTCTGTTCTGTTCTACGTCGACCTGAACAGCTTGTGATCTCGTGACCATCTTCAATGCATGCATGGATGGGCCCGTGAGCAGCCGCCATGCACGCAATGTAGTGTACTCACATCCTTGAGTCACATATACTCAAGCTCACCAGGAGGTGAGGAAAAATATCAGGTGCAATTCTGCAAATCACCTTCTCATCATATTTAGGAGTTCTCGAAAAATGTAACTTTTCCTATATAAAAAATTTCACACGGAAATGATAATTGCGTATATGCACTAGAAGACAAAATTTATGAGATTTTTGGGTGCATATATGCAATAGAAGACGAAATTTTTGGGTCCACATTTGCCCTTATGCAGCTGAAATTTGTTCTTTTTTATTTTATGTTTTTTCTAGATGGATGCGGAGTTTTGAATCTCAATGTTTTTCCCCCACATGGTGCACAAGACAGTTGCTTTGAGTCCTGTTGCCGAGTGCAGGCTGCAGCAGGGGGAAAACAGCGCGTATTTGGCAGAGATGCCGCTGGACGCCGCCGATTCCGAGGACTCGGCGTGGCCTGCGGTAAATGATCATAAATTTTTAACCAGAAAAGTATTTTTCTCTCACACAAATCAGTCAGCAGTACTTCTTCATGAACCAGCAATGATACGAACAGAGAACCGAACACGCGGTTGGTCGCCGGTGAGTTTGGCCCTTGTTTAGTTAGGCCTTGTTTAGATCACCTCCAAATTCCAAATTTTTTCACTCTCTCTCCATCACATCAATTTTTGGACGCATGCATGGAGCATTAAATGTAGGTAAACAAAATAACTAATTGCACAGTTTGGTTGTAAATCACGAGACGAATCTTTTGAGCCTGGTTAGTCCATGATCGGACAAAGTTTGTCAAATACAAACGAAACATGCTACAGTGTCCAGATTACAAAAATTTACAATCTAAACAAGGCCTTAGGCCCAGTTTAGTTCCCAAAAAATTTGCAAAATTTTTCACATTCCCCGTCACATCGAATCTTTAGACGCATGCATGAAGCATTAAATATAAATAAAAAATAAAACTAATTACACAGTTTAGACGAAATCCACGAGACGAATCTTTTAAGCCTAATTAGACTATGATTGGACACTAATTACCAAATAACAACGAAAACGCTACAGTGCTCATTTTGCAAAAATTTTTGCATCTAAACAAGGCCTTACCCAAAATCCAAACTTTGGCACTATAAAAAAGAAGATTCCTCGTCACATCAAACTTGCGGTACATGGAGTACTAAATGTTGATGAAATCAAAAACTAATTGCACAGTTTAGTTGTACTTTACGAGACGAACGTTTTAAGCCTAATTAGTCAACGATTGAACAATTATTACCAAATATAAACAAAATGCTACAGTGCACTACGATACTACAGAATTTACGGTGGCGCCGATTCCGGCGGCAACTAAACGCGCCCTTGGATGGATGAAAGATGACCGGCGACAAAATTCGCACGACGTCACTGCACTGGCTCTGCGCCGAGGTCACGGGCTTGGTGCTGTCAGTCACTCAGCCCGACGTACTATCTAGGCATATATATATATATATATATATATATATATATATATATATATATATATATATATATATATATATATATATATATATATATATATATATATATTAAATATACATTAAAAATAATTAATTATATAGTTTGTGACTAATTTACGAGATAAATCTTTTAAGCCTAATTAGTCTACGATTTGACAATGTTGTGCTACAGTAACACTTGTGCTAATGACGGATTAATTATGCTAAATAAATTCATCTCGCGGATTACTGACGAATTCTATAATTTGTTTTTTATTAGTACCCGAACGCCCCATACAATATCTCATGTGACATCTGATATGACACCCAAAACTTTACACCCTGGATTTAAATCAGGCCTTAGCTCTGGCTCAGCGGAAGCGTTGCCGCTCTCGTGCACTGCCTGCAGATCGCGTCACGGTCGACCTCGACCAGCAACAGTGGTCGTGCAGATGTTTAAATACAGGGAGTAAAATTTAGGGATGTCATATCGGGTGTCACATCACAGTGTAAAGTTTTGGTGTGTCACATCGGATGTCACATAGGGTGTTGTATGAGGCGTTCGGATACTAATTAAAAAACAAATTACAGAAGTCATCGGTAATTCGCGAGATAAATTTATTAAACCTAATTAATCTGTAATTAGCATATGTTTACAGTAACACCACATTGTCAAATCATGGATTAATTAGTATTAAAAAATTTGTCTCGCAAATTAGTCACAATCTGTACAATTAGTTATTTTTTCAGTCTATATTTAATACTCCATGCATGTATCCAAACATCTGATATGATATGGAGTAAATTTTAGGGAAAGGACCTAAACAAGGCCAAAATGTCAGTTTTTTCACACTGTTTGTGTTCTTCGTTCCGGTATCGGGGAAAATACAACAACGAATGAAAAAAATGCTTAACTTAGCAGAGAGGGTCGCTTGTTGTCGGTGTTTCGAGTTACCGACTAGTAAATTTCTAGTATTACGTGTCTAGCTTGGATGGTGTATTTAGAGGACACGAGGTTTATACTGGTTCGGGCAAAAAGTCCCTACGTCCAGTTCGTCGCTGCTGCTCGTGTTACTAATACTGAAAGTTTATAGTATAGGTTACAAACGAGCGAGAGAGGGACATGTCCCAAGTCTCTGATATGTGTGTGCTCCTAAGACGTGTTATGACGTGTGTTTTGATGTCTATGGACATGTAGAGTGGTGAACCGCCCCTCTCCTGGGACGTCCTGCTTCCCCTTTTATAGACGAAGGGGAAGAGCAGGTTACACAGAGAGAAAGAGGGAGAAGAGCCAAGGAGAGGAAGGCTTCCAGGACCGCCGGGTCTTTCTTTTCCTTTATGCGGGTCCCGCAGACACTGCAGATGGTGACAGAGATGGCTCCACGCCGGGTGCCTGTTCGCCGCTAATGCCACGCCCCCACGTTGTCAGTGGGTCGTAACGTCCCATTCCGTCCCGACGGGGCGACGCGGTGAACCAGCGTGCTGGTCAGCGGCCGTACAGGAAGTAGGCAGCATAGTGACCACACGCCCGTCACTGTTGGTGATGTGAGTTCCCTGGAGTGACATGTCGCGGGCACGGGTCATGTTGAGATGTGCCCGCTCCCTGCACGATGCCGAAAGTTTGACCTTGGGTTGTACTTTCTGGCCCGTAGTGGTTGACGGCGGTACAGGCTTCTGTTAGGAGCCGCGCCTGAAGGGTCGGGCGAGACGAAGCCCCGAACCCAGAGGTCGGGCGAGGCGGGGGCCCCGACCCAGAGGCCGGGCGAGGCGGAGCCCGCCCTCAAAGGTCGGGCGAGACGGAGCCCCCGACCCAGAGGTCGGGCGAGGCGGGGGTCCCGACCCAGAGGTTGGGTGAGGCGGAGCCCGCTCCCCAGAGGTCAGACGAGACGGAGCCCGCGCACCTGGAGGTCGGTTGGAGCTGTAGTCGCGCTCTTGACTGCTCGGATGAATCAATGTTGATGATCATTAGCTCCTCCTTTTTGGATACCCTACTATTGATCCCCGACACTTGTCTTATGAGTCATAATTTTTTCGTAAAGGAATAGTATTTTTCTCTCACAACAAATCAACGAATAATACTTTTTAGCTCGTCTTTTCAGCGAAGCGAACAGGTTGCTCGAAAAAGACAAGCGGCATGTTCTGCTGGTGGTATTTCGGCTAATTTCAGCTGATTCAATAATGTTTTTGTGACGGAGAATAAGCCGAAATAAGCATAAACCGGCTGAAAAGTAGATGAGCAGACCAGGATAAAAATAAAAAGTACTGTTCGTTGATTTGTTGTGAGAGAAAAATACTATTTTTTATAGAAAAAGTATGGCTCATAGGCTAACGAACAGAGGTGGAACAGAATCCAAGCGAGAGTCAAAGGGCGGTGCAGTATTCCTTGAGTTTTTCGACTGATCCGGTCCTTTTACCCTGAGAATCCTGATGCATGCCGATGCAACATACCAAGTTTTGCCCTCGACATTCCACGTTTGGGGCCCATCAATGACATTTCCAACGCCACCTAAGCAGGTCATGGATGTGGTTTACAGAGGGGGGCAGCCGCAACAACCAGCTGTTGACAGCTGCTTTGTCAAACTACTGCTCCGTACTTCCTCCGTTCTAAATTATAAATTATAAGACGTTGGATTTTTTTGACATCAAATTTAATCACTCGTCTTATTCAAAAATTTATGCAAAATGTTACTTTTTTTTGTTGTGGCTGGCTTTATTAATAAAAGTTCTTCAAAAATGATTTAAACTTGGCTATGTTTACATATTTTTTTTTTTGAATAAAACGAGTGATCAAAATTAGAGTAAAAAAGAAGGTCAAACGTGGATGGAGGAAGTATTTGTTAACAACGTCCGCTGCTGGCGCAATCGCAACCCATTACTTCAGATGATGCTAATAACGCTGGGTATGCCGTGGCTGGAACAAACTGGTTTTCACTATAGCTAACATGCAAAACCAACCAAGCATAGATGCCGGGGGATTCATCTGACAAAAATCCTTCCAAAACTTGAACTGAAAGCAAGGCCGCGTTTAGTTCGCGGCAGAATCGGCGCCGCCGGAATTCGCCGGCACTGTTTCGGCACTGTAGCATTTCGTTTGTATTTGGTAATAATTGTCCAATCGTGGACTAATTAGGCTCAAAACGTTCGTCTCGCAAAGTACAACCAAACTGTGTAATTAGTTTTCGATTTCGTCAACATTTAGTACTCCATGCATGTACCACAAGTTTGATGTGACGGGGAATCTTCTTTTTATATAGTGCCAAATTCTAGAAAATGGGGGAACTAAACAAGGCCCAATACGTGCACTACTCACCTGCTGCCATCAAGTCATCACCAACACCAACCGCCTGACCTCCAGCTCCAGGTCAAGTCCCAATCTGAGAGCCGCAAAAGCTCCAACCATGCCAATTGCCAACTCCGGACCGGACGAGACGAGACCCTGCACGGCTGTCCGCTGTGCTCTCAGTCTGAGGTGGCCAGGTCCAACACGATCACCACCAGTGTCGCCTGTTTTTTTTCTTCTTCGCTTTTTTCATTGGTATATGCAACACTTAATCGTCTTGTTCGCTTCGCTTATAAACCGTACTTTTTCAGCTAACAAATAATATTTTTTTCTCATAATAAATCAGCCAACAGTATTTTCAGTCATGGCTTATCAGCCCAGCAAACATGACAAATCATAGAAATTACTCCTACAAAAATAGTATTATACAGTACGCCAAATGTGCGAAAATTCAAAAATAGCATACTGTCGTACTCCCATCGAACGACTTTGCAGCATCGTCATACCGGTAGTAGTACGAAAAAGCTTAAAGTCTTATGTATAAACCCTGTTTAGCTCTAGAGAACCCTAGTCATATCTATCTAGCTCTAAAATTCTGAATCTGGAACTGTTCGGTGCATTTAATGACTTATTTCGTTTACATATTTTTTACTTTAATTTAACCTGCAAACTACAGAGCTAAAGCTATGCTAAACGGACCCATGCTCAAAGATGATTTTGATTAATTTTGTTCCGTGAGGAAATGACATTGCTTTTTGGCAAATAAAAATGATGACTTGTACAACTTTATTTCCAATGCCATTCATAAGATTGTTTTTAAGTAATTACTTGGATTGAGAAAGAGAAAATGTTATTTTGTGTGCCTATCCGGGTTATATTGATTGATTGATTGAGAAGGTGTGTGATATTTATCGATTGAGAAGGCAGCGAGTCACACCGTATTCTGCATTGGTGTCACACCGTATTTTGCAAAACCAATATAGTAGATGCAAACCTCGTTCGCATATGACACTTTCCTTACAAACACACCCACGCTTGTAAAAGCACGCCAAACCCTATGAGTGTTTTCGAGAGACTGAATTGGACCGACATGTGTAGAGGTTGATGAAGTCATTATGGACCATGGGAGCATAGGCCAAGTTAGACATGTTTAGTTGCTGAACACGCCTTGTAGCCAGCCCACGTAAGCCAAACCGGCCTCCTAGCCATAGCCAGGCTCCGAAAGAACGCAGAGAAGGGTTCTGGGGCCAAGCTTGAGCCAGCTCCCGCAGAGATTCTCGTCACCACCTCGCGCAGCTCCCCCCGCCGAACGTCAGCATCTTCCTCACGGGGCCCGGCGTCGGCGGGGGGGGGGGGGGGAGCATGCGGTGGCAGCGGCACTGCATCTACTGCCTGCTGGCAGCGACGGAGGCAACGGTGGGGCGGGGGGGGGGGGGGGGGCTCGAGCCCTCCCTACCGATCCCGGGCACGTGGAGCCCTCCTAAGCCCATCTCTTAAAATTTTATGCATATATGTATTAGCTAGGAGGGTCTAAGGTTAGGAGAAGATAAAAAACCTCTATTCTTTGTTGGGCCGAAAGGGAAAATAGCTCAGTTGGTTAGAAGTTAGAAGCCCAACCCGAATCGACGACTCCCGAGACCCAGAGGCGGCGGCCTGCTTCTACATGGCTCCTCGGCGGCTCCAGCACGCCGCATGCCGCAACGAGCAGCGAGCAACATCACAGCGTCTGGCGGCAGTGAGCAGGTTGTAGGCGCCAGGCGGCACAGTCCGCATCAGCGTCGGCTCCGGCGCCAGATCTCGAACCGCGAATCGGTGCGGCGGTCCTGTACCCGCAAGCAGCGACACCTGGAGGAGCTCCGGGGCCGCGCCGCCCGCCTCCGCGCCGGCAACCGCGACCTCGCCGCGTGGCTCCACGGCGTGCAGGCCCGCGCCGCGCTGGTCCGCCTCACCAACGCCCGCCTGCGCGCCGAGGCCGGCGCCCTCGCCCGCCGCCAGCCGCGCCCTCGCGCTGCGCCAGATCTATGCCGCGTCCACGTCTGGAGACTGGAGCTGCGGTACCGGCGGCTTCTTCGAGCTGTAGGCGCTCGCCTCGCTGATTGCGTAGCCGACCGGACATCGAACGTCTGAGCAGAGCAGGTGCGGATCATCTTTTTGACTCGGTAGGAGCAGCCGAGCAGCGTCGGAGCAGGTGATTTTTTAATTATGAAATTAAGTCTGTGACTGTGATTGAACGATGGAAGGTTTGATTCTTGATGGATTTTAATTTTCAAATTTTCAGCATGTCGTCGAAAAGAACTCTGCGCAGTTACTTTTCAAGTTCTAGTGGTAGTGGTCCATCAACTAATGAGAGCACAACTCAACCAAAGAAACCTAGAGCAGAGTTTAGTCAATCGAACATGATTGCAGACCCTGAAAATCGCAAACCAATTGATGATTATGAACCTGAAATTAGAGACCAAGTAAAGAGAGCATATGCTTTGAGTGGTCCAATCCAACCTCGTGAATTTCAATTTCCTAGTAAATGGATTGGTGGTCAATGGAGATCATTTCAAAAGACTTTGTTTCATGAATTTGATTGGCTAGAATATAGTGAGTCCAAGGATGCAGTTTTTTACTTATATTGTTATCTCTTCTTTAATTCGGGAAAGCCTGAAAAAACTGGGAGTTCTGTCTTTGCACATCAAGGTTATGTGAATTGGAAAAAAGCTAAGGATACTTTTAGTAAGTACAATGCTTGCAAGACTCATGTAGAGGCTAGGCTGAAGTTTGATGACTTTATGAACCAAAGGACAAGTGTGGGTCGAAAATTAGTTGAGGTAAGCACGGAGGAAGAAAAGCAATATGAGATTCGTTTGACATCTTCTTTAGATGTTGCAAGATTTCTCATATCACAAGGGCAACCTTTTCGTGGAGATGATGAGAGTTCTACTTCCCTCAACAAGGGTACATTCAGAGAGATGATTGATTGGTATAAAGATAAGGTTGAGATTGTGAAGGACGCATATGACAAAGGTTCTAAAAATTGCCAAATGTTATCTCTTGATATACAAAAGGACCTTGCAAAAGCTTGTGCAGAGGAAGTCATAGCTGTCATTATGGATGAGATTCGAGGTAGAAAATTCTCGATGCTTATTGATGAGTCTCGAGATGTATCAATAAAAGAGCAAATGGCAGTGATTCTAAGGTTAGTACTTTACAATTGCAATTTTGTGCATAGATTTTTATAATTATTTCTACAATTATACTAACACATAAACAAATGTGGCGTGCAGGTTTGTCAATGATGAAGGAAAAGTGGTGGAGAGATTTCTTGGACTTCAGCATGTTCAGAGTTGTGCAACTATTGCACTGAAAGAAGCTTTGGTTAGTATGCTTTCAAGTCATAATTTGTCTATCTCTATGCTCCGTGGGCAAGGGTATGATGGAGCTTCTAATATGAGAGGTGAATTTATAATGGGGGTGCAAAAATTGATTCGCGATGAAAATCCTTATGCTTTCTATGTGCATTGTTTTGCCCATCAATTGCAACTAGTGGTTGTTACCGTTTCGACTTCTAGTGCAGACATTGCAGATTTCTTTAACTATATTCCTTTAATAATCAACAATGTGGGTGCAAGTTGCATGAGAAAAGATGCCTTGCTTACAAAGCATCATGATATGTTGCTAGAAAAGATTGAGAATTGTGAGATTATGACTGGAAGAGGTTTAAATCAAGAAAGCAGCCTAGCTAGGCCTGGAGATACTAGATGGGGTTCACATCTTAAAATTTTGCTTCGCATTTTAGTCATGTGGGAGGCTATCATAGATGTCCTTAAGATAGTAAAGAAAGATTCTATTAAACCAACATGTAATGGTGGAGCTTTAGGTTTAATTGGAAAAATAGAGAGCTTTGATTTTGTGTTCATCCTGCATTTGATGATAGAATTGTTGAGCATGACAGATATTTTGCCACATGCTTTGCAAAGGAAGGATCAAGACATAGTTGAAGCAATGCATTTGATCGCGGATGTGAAAGATAGCTTGCAGGATATGAGAGGAAATGGATGGGAGCCATTACTCAAAAAAGTGAAAACGTTCTGTGAGAAGAATGAGATTGAAGTGCCAGATATGGGTAAGAAAATAAATGTTAGAGGGACATCTAGACGAAGAAAACAAAAGGTAACAAACATGCATTACTATCATGTTAAGATTTTTCTTGTCGCCATTGATGCCATCTTGACTGAGTTGAATCATCGGTTCAGTGAAATTAGTTCAGAGTTATTAGTATGTATGGCTGCTTTTAAACAAAGGAACTCCTTCTCTAATTTTGATATGAACAAACTTGTGAGGCTTGCTGAAATTTATGCTGAGGATTTTGATATTGGTGAACTTGTTGTTTTGCCAAATCAACTTAGACAGTTTATGAACCGTGCTAGAAGAACTCCAGAATTTCTTGGATGCACTGAACTTGGAAAAGTTGCTAAAATTATGGTAACAACTAAAATGCATGAATCTTATAAATTGGTTTATCGTCTAATTGAGCTAACCTTGATACATTATCGCCTAAAAAATTAGTGGTATGCTCTATTCTCTTCTAAATTCATAATTTGGCGGTCCATATATGTTTGACTAATCAATTATGTCTATTTGTGTAGATTGCTACTTCGGATGAATAATGTGTGTCAACGTCAAGCGCCGTCTATTAGTTTCGTAATTTGGCCTTTCGGTATGAATGAACTGCTCCCTTTATTTTTCATGATGTATTTTGTGAATTTCAGCGTTAACCAATGTTTTTAATATAAGACTACTTCTGGCTATCATATTTGTCTATTGTGAGAGATCATAGTAGAGCTAAGTCGTTGTAGCACTTTTGTTCAGCCCCTCCTAAATTTTTTCCCGGCTTCGTCCCTGCGTGCCGGTGTGCATCAAGGACCTCAAGCGCAAGGCGTACAAGCCGCAGGTGGTGTTGCTGGGCCCCTTCTACCACCGCGACGGCGAGCTGCTCTGCTCCCCATGGAGGAGCACAAGCGCCGGGCGCTGCGGCACCTGCTGCGCCACGCTAAGCTGCCGCTGGAGGAGTTCATGGCGGTCGTGGAGGAGATCGCGGAGCCGCTGCGCGTACCTGGACCTCGGCGATGAATGGGCCAGCGCCGACGGGAGGGAGCGGTTCCTGGAGATGATGATTGTCAACGGCTGCTTCCTGCTAGAGGTGATGAAGGCCACCGAGCAGGACGAGAGGAATAATGTCAGCGAGTAGTGGTAGGCACTAGGCAGGCGGTCAGCAGGACAGGCATTATGGCGGATGGAATGACAGGGAGGGCATGCACAACAGCACTAGTGAGGTGGTGACTCCATCGGTTTTCTTCTCGGCGGTGAAGGGGCGTCTCGTTATCGATGGTAACGTTGTCTTCCATTAAAACATAGAATTGGTTTGTTTTCCCGTAAAACAGAATTGGTTTAAACATTTTCGTCCTATTGTAAAACGATTTTCCAAAGTTGTCTTTGGGAGTACGATGATATGTTATTTTTGAGTTTCATATATTAATTAATTAAGTGTATTAAATACGTAAATAAATAAATAAGATAAATGAAAGAATAAAAAATCCTGTCGCCTGCGCCCAAAAGGAAAAAAAAAACACTCACCGCCGCCCGCCGAAAAAAAAAGAGGCGTGCGCTGGCCGGCTGACCCCAACAACTCCGTCCGCTCCCACAGGCGGAACCCAACCAAACCCACCCCCACCCCGACCAAACCGCCCGAGCCGGCGCCAGCCTAGCCCACGCTGTAGGCCTCCTCTGCATCTCCCAGTCGCCTCGCCCCCGTCCCTTTCCCCCTAGGCGTCGTCAACCCACCGCACCGCACCCTCACCCGCTGCTGCTCGCCCGCAGGCCGCAGCTCCCTCCCTCGCTTCCTGCACCCACCGCCCGCGGCGCTGCCCAGATCTCGCTCGCCGGTGGTGGCCCCTCACCCCCCGCCGCTGGCGCCGCCGGAGCGAGGGGGACTGCGCAAACCCTAGTAGGACTAGCAGTCGGAAGCGGAGGGGCGCGAGATCCGGCGGCGGACGCCCCGATGGGGGACTTCAACGTGGCGCTGGTGATCGTGGCGGCGGTGGTGAGCGTGCTGGTGCTGCTCGTCAGCGTCTACCTGCTCGTCAACTACCAGCACCCCGACGACGCCAACCAGGCCTACTTCCCCAAGCTCGTCGTCGTGCTCGGCCTCACCGTCGCCGTCCTCTCCATCCTCATGCTCCCCGCCGACGTCGCCAACCGCCAGGCCTGCCGCAAGGCCGTCTACAACGGGGCTTGCAACCTCACGCTCCCCATGAAGACGCTCTGGCTCGTCGTCTACATCGTCGACGCAGTCCTCGTCTTCCTCGTCATACCCTTCGCCATGTTCTACTACGAGGGCGACCAGGACAAGTAACCTGCTCCCCCTCGCCGCTTCCCTCCTTTGCTGAAATGCATCTCTATCTCTTCTTCCGTCCGTCCGCCGATGATTGGATCCGCCTTGCTCTCTGCCCTGCAGGTCCGTCGGGAAGAGGCTCAGGACTGCTCTCATGTGGGTCGTCGCGTCCGCGGTGGTGTGCGGCCTCGTCCTCGGCATCCTATACGGTGCGCGCGGATCAATCCATGCTTCCCCCATTGCTCTCCTCACCCCTCCCTCCAGGATTGGAGTGAGATTCTGAATACTACTAGCATTTTAGTGTAGTTCAGTTCAAAAAAATGTGGCATCTTTTGCCCGAATCTTGTGGTGGATTCCAGCGTGTCCCTGCATTTGGGTTCGAATTCAAGCGACAGCTTTGAGCTCTGAACCTTATTTTTTTCTTGAGTTACCAATCTTGTATCGCTACAACTGCACAGATCCGGAATTCAGTTCCCCTTGTTGCTGCCCCTCCGTGGATGGTTCTTCCTGTGCTTCATGAGCTTAGTTTAGATTTCTTTCTACTGTGTATATGTGTTGTGGATTACATAGGCATTCCTTTACACGGGGATTTTATTTAGTTTACACAACAAAAGATTAGTTTGTCTCCTTTGGTTTTACATTACAGTCATATGACTATGGGAGAAAACTGTACTGCTTTTTTGATAGTTACATTGCATAGAATGGGTATACCTTGATACAAACCTTATTTACCCTCTATTCTATACAGATCCTATTGCACAAATTACTGACCATTAACAACATGAGATGTTTACGGCTAAAATTTTATGTCATCTAGTGATCACCAGATATCATCAAGTTCCTAAGTTTCTGCAATGTCGAACCTTTTCAGTCTCGTGATGGTGTGTGTTTACCTAAGTAGGCTGATCCCATCTCCATTTTGTCGCTTCAGGACTTGTTGGTAAAGTGGACTTCACTGTCAGGCACCTATCTTCAACGGTCCAGACATTTCCAAACTCATTTTCTGGACTCTCAAGTGGCCAGCCTTGCTTTAGTCAATTGCCTCGTGTGGTTAGTCATTGATGGAAATATGGAATTACCCTTTTCGTTATTGATGACTTTTAGTCTGTTTCTGCTCTCTGTCTTTACGTTTCACTGAACGAGTACTAGTCTCTGACTCCATCTATTTTTCAGTGTGCGGCTTCAACTGCACCGGCTAACTCGCAAACAACTTGGACAATGCGTGCTACCTTCCCTGAATATGTGGTTGCTCTTACTACAATCGTTGGATCTGTGCTTTTCACGGTGAGTTTAGTTTAAACTTAATGGCTTGTGTTATGGTCATTTTTTATATGTATTGCTTTGTTCAAATTTGCCATATTTTTTTAGATATGGTAAGTTGAATCTGAAATATGAACACTGTGCTCTCCCCACCATTTAGTACTGCTGTAACCTGTAATCATGCTGTCATCTTTCTGCATTTTTTTTCTTCCATTTTGCTGACTATACTTTTGTTTGGTAGATATTTGGTGGTGTCGGAATTGCCTGCCTTCCATTGGGACTTATATTCTCATTTATCCGGCGTCCAAAAGCTGTAATTACACGCTCACAATATATAAAGGTGGGCCTACATTCTCATGTACACCATTTTGATCATAAAGGATGCTTGCCTCACTTGTGATCAATCTTTCTGTTGCTAGTAATTATTTGGATATCAATGCTTCCTCGAGGTTAAACATGTGCCCTGCAGGAAGCAACTGAATTGGGAAAGAAGGCCAGGGAGTTGAAAAAAGCGGCTGAAGCTCTTCACCAAGAAGAAAGAAGTGGGAACAAGGGCCGGAAATGGCGCAAAAACGTGAAGGCTTTAGAAAAGGTACACATTTTTTTTTATTGAAATTGCTCTTTCCAGGCATTGATAATGTTTAGCTATTACTTCCACAAAAACAACAAACCACCATATTTAGCCTTTTACGTGTGGTGTTATAAAGTAACCCCAAAAGATTAGTTAATGGCATGTCCTTTCCTTTACAGATGTAGTCATGCTACTTCAAATACGTAAAAGCTACGTACTTAGCTATATATTTAGTGTAATGATAACAACTTAGGTTCTTGAGGGTCTCTGCCTCCCTTTTAGCTACTGGGAACTCTGCAGTTTGCAATACTTAGTCTCATGTCTGTCAATGCTCAGAATAAAGAAGATATCAATTTCAAATATTTGGTTTAAAGAAAAGTTGAAAGTATTTTTAACATGTATTTATAGAAGTCATCTCATTTTGGAGTTTTGGTGATTAGCAAGTTCTCTCGTTAAGTTGGTGTCCATGTGCATGCCACATGATGTTGTTCATATGATACTTGGTCCCTGATTATTGTAGTGTAGACCTTTTTCCCAACGTTCCTGTCATGCCTTCTTGTGTATTGTAGTGACACTAACTGCTAAGTTCAATCTTTCAAATATCAGGAGTTATTACTTCTGGAAGATGACATGAAGGCTCTAGAAGAGATGTATCCTCAAGGAGAAAAGGTAATCCGACATAAATTATCATGTCATACGTTTTTTTATGTTTAAGATCCTCTCCTTGACACCTGTTATGGTACAGGCTGAGGCTACTTGGGCATTCACAGTCCTTGGGTACATTGGAAAACTTATATTCGGTGTTGTTGGGTGAGTGCAAAACTTTTGTCCTGTATCTTAATCAAGTGCACTTTCCAAAGTGATCTCTTCAAAACGTTGTTGTGCTTGCAGGTTAATTGTTTCAATAGCTTGGGTTGCACATATCGTCATATACTTGTTGATTGATCCTCCTCTATCTTCTTTCCTGAATGAAGTCTTCATAAAGTTGGATGGTGTTTGGGGTATCTTCTGATCTTCCATTCTTTGTCAACTTATGCTGCTGATGAGAACAATCCAATTAATCTTCTGATTTATGTACCAGGTCTCCTTGGGACTGCTGCTTTCGCGTTCTTCTGCTTCTATCTCCTTATTGCAGTGATTGCTGGGGAGATGATGCTTGGTTTGAAACTTGTTTTCATCACAATTCACCCGATGAAGTAACCAGCTCATACCTTGGCATACTATTTTTTTCTGCAGTTTTACTTATTATAAATCTCATTAACACAAACAAATCAATTTGTTTTAGATGGGGAGGCACTTTAATGAACTCCTTCCTGTTTAATGTTGGGCTCATACTACTTTGCTCCATCAGGTATGCCATCAATGCCTTCCTTACATAACATGTTATGAATTGTCAAAGGGTTTAATTTTCATTTTCACTGAACATTACAGGGTAATGGATATTTATTACATTTCTGCAGCATGATTTGTATCTTCTCCACAACAGTTGAAACCCAATTTCATTACCAAACATGCATGATTTGTATCTGAAATTGTTTTTAAGCTTTCATTTGGAAAGACAATCGTAGTCAATTAGAATGATCATATTGGAATGTTCCTCAATCTACCATGGTGAATGGAATTAGAATTGTTTGTCTTATGTTGAGTTTTGTTGATTTACTTGGTTTAAAGAAATGTCATAACCCTTCCATGAGTATTGACTGCCTATTTTTGTTTACTTCGTATTTCATGATTTAAAACCCCTAATCTAATTATCATAATTTCCTGCTATTCTATGTGCAGTGTGATTCAGTTCTGTGCCACGGCTTTTGCCTACTATGCACAAGCAACTGCTGCTCAAGAGATCTTTGGCCACACATTGCAATCCCTTCGTGGAATTAAGTATCTTTACAAGTGAGTCTCTCAAATGAAGAGTGAAGTTAGTTGCTTTGTTTACAGGTGTTGCTGACATTTAAAACTTGAATGTATTTTGATACTTAAACCACAAAATATGCAGGTACAATGTTTTCCAGTATGGCTTTGTTGCTCTTGCCATCCTTACACTCTTCTACTATGCTATATTTGTAAGTCTTCTTCATCAAGTGCTTAGTCATTTACATTAATAACTATAAAAGAAATCAAGTTTGACTGTGTGTTATTCCCAATACTTGTTAGGGATGGAGAAAGAGGAAACCAACAGGAAGGTTCCAGCTCTCAAATTGATTTGCTCTGTAAGTGAAGCTTGACGGATTCATCATATTTGCCCCCTGAGTGATAGTTCAGTTAGCGTCTTTAGGGATGTATATGATCAACCAAACGAAACCAAATCATCTTCTCAAAGAGTTGAGGAACTGCAAATGGTGTAAATTATCAGCTATGAGACCTCGAAGGCGAGAATGGGGGAACTGTTGGTTACCACGGACATGGATGTTAAAGTAGAACCCAGTTGACTTTGCAGTGTACACATTTCTCGTATCGGCTCTTCATTTACGTCTGTATTATTGCTTTATGATTGGCTGGTGATGTTATTCATGAGAGATGTTTGGTGTGTCTGGGGGCGCTGTGCCCCCCTTTGATATTCATTTCTTGGCTGTGTCTGGAGTTAGGTCAGTTCATTGCTTTCATATGTATTATATACTGTGATTACAACACAAGGTTCTAGGTTGTATTAATGATGTCTTGATCATCCTTGTGTCTGTCTGTGATCCCTGCTTGCGTGTCAACTATAACCTTATCCATTCTTGGCTGTTGCCACTGCCAAACAAGGCTGTTTATCAGTTCTATTGTGAAGCCAGCTATCGCGAAGAATTGCCCGCGTTTGTCTCTTGCTATTGCCACTGGATATGGATGTCTCATCTGTAACGCCTTGAATGTGCAAAGTTTTTTTTTCTTTTTATAATAACTTGTTATGTGTTATTATATGGGGGGATAGTGTTATTATCTGTTGGAAGCAGCGTTACAAAATCATCTGCAAAGGAGATGGTTAAGAGAAAAAGCTTTGCCAATTTATACTTTTAGGGAAGAGCCAAATATACCCCCTCTACAGACAAAATGCACAACCTCGTATTTCTATCAAATATCTACTGATAGGGAAGAGTCAAACATACACTATCAAATTTTGTTATACGGAAGGGCCAAATATACACAAATTTTACTGATATAGGCTATACAACTACTAGCAAACTTGTACTGACAGGGAAGGACCAAATATACAACCACTAGGTACAATGGTACAAAGTGTACAGATGTAGCAAACTTGATTGTAGAAAAAATGGTACAAAGTGTACAGGGCAGTGGCGGAGCTGGTGAAAATCCATGCCTGGAGCCACTAAGCGCCTAAGCAATTCATAATGGGCTCTCCTTATAGTTCACATAAGCAACGGATAAAATAATAAATTTCTGGTAACACAGACCCTGCAAGATTTTAATATTTCCATACAATAGAGTTGGAGCTCTCATTTTTATCTTTCCAATGGCTCTATTTTCACTTGAATCGAATTAACTGTTTAGGAGTAATGGCCAAAACGGTGCTGTTGTCCTGTCCAGCTAGAATTTGCACGTGCAGAATCTTTCAACTATTTATAGACCTATTGAGAACCAAAATTTGCCCTAGTCACTTAAACGAAAGTTGTAGGAATTTTTTAGATTTCCGAGATGTATTTATTTGCCCCAATTAGTTAAGCGGATTCAGAGTTATGTTTAAAACAGTTGGAAACTCAGAAACTTGACCAAATTATTCCGAAAAGTTGAGAACAAGCGATTCATGGTTTGAGTGTTTATGAAATAGGTTCTGGATCATCGTGGTCTAGTTCTCAAGTTAGTTTATTCTACAGGTTTTAGGAGTACTGATCCTGAGGGTGTGATGCCGGATTCTTGCCAAAGCTAAGGCAAGTGCATGATCAACCTATGTGCGGCCTTGTGCCTATTGTTTGAGATTTCAATTGAATCAGTTGTTTCATGTGCTATATTTCTGTTCCGTGTGATTCAAGTGTTTCTTCACATTCACTTCATGTTCTGGTGGATCCGGATATGGAATTTGGTTTATTCAAGTTCAAGTTTTCATTTACAATCAATTCCGGTGCCGATTTATCCAGAGGTATAATTTGGTTATTATATTCAGGTACTGGTAAATGTTAAGGATGTATTCAGGTTGTACACCGTTGTGTTTATCTGGCTTTTAGGTACTACTTGGTCGCGACACACAAGGAATTGGGAGTAGCACCTCCATGAGCATCAAATCTTAGTTTAAATATATGTCTATTTCTCCAACTCAAAGTTTTTTTTTCCAACTGTAATAGTTTAATTAAAGATCGTTTAAAGGTTGTTTTGGGTGAGATGGCCTTTGCAATTGGGATAGTCCTTTTATTCTGTTATTGGGTTGGGTTGTGATGATTATGTCTTTACTTATGAGGTTACATCATCTAGGTTGTATGCTAGGTCCAATTTATTGGGGAGACTCTGTGAAATTTTTTAATAATTTCTAAAACTTACTAGAATTTAAATGTTGTTTGGTAGCCTTTGGTGGCATTTCTAGCCGGGGTGTTACACACACCTCACGAACAACTGAGCTACACTTCATGCTTCTGTTAAGTATTCCTCGTTCTACATCAAGTTTGTAATAACATGAAAGATACCTTCTGCATCAAGTTTGTAATAGTATGAAAGATACCAAATCTTTTTGTTTAACCAAATAAAACAATTTATCATTAGAAGTTTTTCAACTCTTCTCTTTGACAGATGAAGAATACAATTCATAAGGTAATAATGTTTGGTATTTTGTATGGATTACTTAAATCAAACAACACAACTTTCATGTTTGTTTCTTCAATGAATTGTTATGATGATATTAGTGGTTATGGTCATAACCATCTTTTTTTTTGACCGAAAAGACTGTGGGGGAGATCCCTACAGTGAGCAACTTTTTAATTAATTTAAAACAGGAGAGATGGTCTTACATTGGTCATAACCATCTTGAGATTCAGAATAACAATTACGAACCGTCACATAACTTTGTGACTATAGATGCACAACGATGTTAGTAGATGAAGTTAAACAGCAATGCTAGATAACATTGCCCCTCCTGCTGTGGAGCTGCACCTGTGACAACATACATTTTCTGTTCCCTTAACATCTCATTTTTTTTTGGATAAGCTATATCTCAAGTACCGATGGAAACAAGACAAAACACGCGTAGCGAAGACATGTAAATATATATGGAGGCATCGAGGAGCCAAGGAACCAATTCAGTTAAGCCAACAACATAGAAGGAACATGAGTGGGTAAAATAATTCATAAATGATGTGTGGTTAAATAGCATGAGCGCATGACTATCAAGTATGAAGAGCATCACAACTTTCATGGTAGAGATGGATAAATTATAGTAAATTGGCTAATAAAATTCATCCGTACCACTAGCCACAAAAGTTACATGAAAGTGAATCACTGATGGTCAATTGGTCATGCATGTAGTTATGGGCTGCCATGGTGCTCATTCACACCACGTTCTTCTAGATTGGCTTCCCACGAAGGCTGGCCATGGTGCAGTGACATTGGTCGAACCTTTGATCACGTTGCGGCATTGCACACCCTTCCCACCTTACCATACTCTGTGAATCCCAAACCCAAGGCCGCCAAGCCACAACCCTCAACGCATAGCCGCCTCCTACCCCTGCCTCTAAACACCACCCACACCGTCATCCAAGTAATTTTTTTGAGGCCAAGTCGGATCACGTTGCGGCATTGCACACCCTTCCCACCTTACCATACTCTGTGAATCCCAAACCCAAGGCCGCCAAGCCACAACCCTCAACACATAGCCGCCTCCTACCCCTGCCTCTAAACACCACCCACACCGTCATCCAAGCAATTTTTTGAGGCCAAGTCGGATCACGTTGCGGCATTGCACACCCTTCCCACCTTACCATACTCTGTGAATCCCAAACCCAAGGCCGCCAAGCCACAACCCTCAATGCATAGCCGCCTCCTACCCCTGCCTCTAAACACCACCCACACTGTCATCCAAGCAATTTTTTGAGGCCAAGTCAGAAAATTACTAGGGTTTTTTTGGCATACCGGATGTCCAAGCAATTTTTTTCAGGCTAAGTCTGAAAATCACTAGAGCCTGTCAACCTACACGAAGTTGTGGAGGTGGCGTTAAGGTAGAGCGCACATCTACTTGTTTATGAGGAATTGTTGTTCAAGGCCGTGCGGGACATGACGGCAGTGTCAATGAGATCAGAAGGAGATATTCACGTATATCAAGGAGAGGACGATGCAATCATTGCGCACCCATTCTTCGTCATCGCGATAGTGAAAGGTCCTTGTTTGGTTTTGGTAATTGAGTGACAACCTAGGTGGACTAATTGTGTTTATGTGAGATACACAGGTGATTAGTCCACAGGTACATGTGTGTGAGCAACATATGCCATGGAGGTGAAAATGGCTTGGAGATGTTGCAAAGCTCACACATGTGATGATGAAGGAGCTTATTGCACATGAGACATGACATTGAGTCATGTGATCAAGGTAGAGAAGATCAAGACAAGACTTGGCTTGATGGACCGGTTGCAAGCGTGAAGGGCAAGTCGAAGGCTTTGGAGTGATGGACCACGTGGCGGTGAAGCTTGAGCAAGACTTGGCGCCGATGGACGATGGTAACGGTGAAGAGCAAGCAAAGTCAAGATCGATGAACCAATATGATCACGTGATGATATGAAGTGGATCATATCATTGTTGATCGTGTTGGTGCATGTGTTGCATCGACATTGGAGGAGATGGAATGGAATGCGCAAGGCAAAGGTATAACCTAGGGCATTTTATTTCACCGGTCATAGGTGTGTAGAGAAGTTTATGACCGGGTTTAGGATAGATGGCCGTACTATCAAGAGGGGTAAACTTGTTTGCATATCGGTCATCTAGTGCCACTCGAGTGATCTAACTTTGCATCGTCGCTAGGATCGAGTGGCGTGGCAAGTTGAGTGGCTAACATCCTTTGGAAAATGATTGTGAAAAGCTAACACACATACACATGGTGGTGTACACTTGGTGGTGTTGGCACATTTATAAAGGAGGTGGTGTTTGCAGGGTTGAGATGGGTTTGGGTCCCTCTCGCTTTCGGGAAAATAGAATGCATATTTTCTATTGCGCCGGATGCAAATTCTTGTGGTTAGCACATTGGAGCAAGAGTGAAGAAGTTAGAAGTGAAAACGAGTTGATCGCGAAGACGCTGGCGTCGATCAACTGACCGGACGCTGGGTCTGAAAGCACCAGACGCTGGCAGGGTGCGTCCGGTCAGGCTGACGTACGGTGACACAGAAGCTGGAGTGTGACCGGACGCTGGGCTGCGTCCGATCACGTGCGACCGGACGCGTCCGGTCGAAGAATTACGCCTCGGGTACCTTACTGGAAATGACCGGACGCTGGGGTCCAGCGTCTGGTTAGTTGAAGCTGCTGCGTCCGGTCAGGTCAAGTGACCGTTGGAATCAGCACACGTGGCCGTCTGTGGGCGACCGGACGCTGAGGTCCAGCGTCTGGTCAACACGACCGGAGCGTCCGGTCGACCCGACAGTTGCCCAGTGAAAGGGTAACGGCTAGTTTAGCCCTTGGGGCTATAAATAGAAGTGGCCTTCGGCCATGGCTGGTGCTGAGTACCTTGGGGGACTTTGTGTCCATGCTTGAGAGTGCTTAGGAGCCCTCCATCTCCATCTCACACATACTTGATAGCGATCATCCGATTGTGTGAGTGAGCGATTCTAGTGCGATTGCATCGTGAGGTTGCATCGAGTGGCACTAGGTGATCGAGTTGCGAGCCGGTGGTGCTTGTTACTCTTGGAGGTTGCCACCTCCTAGATGGCTTGGTGGTGGTCTCCGTCGAAGCCCGCAAGAAGCTTGTGCGGCGCTCCGGAGAAGTGCTTGTGAGGGGCATTGTGCTCGCCCCGCGGGAGTCGCGAAGAGCAACTCTAGTAAAGTGTGTCATTGAGCTACCCTCACTCAAGGGGTAGGTTCTTGCGGCGCCCGACGTGCGGGCTTAGCGGGTGATGCTAATTAGCCGCCGAACCACCAAGTGAGCGGTCGACACAATGGGGACTAGCGTGTTGACAAACACGTGAACCTCAGGAGAAAAATCATCGCGTCAACCTTTGTTCTTCCCGTTGGTTTGCATCCCCGTTACACAAGCTCGCAATTACTTTCATATACATTGAGCTTATGTTGTTGCTTTAGTAATTAGTTAGTTTGTGTAGCTTGCTAATTATCTTCTTGCTTGTGTAGCATAGAAGTAGCTCCCTTGCGTGGTTAATTTTGTTTGTGTAACCTTGTTAGTCACATTACTTAGTTTGTGTAGCTAAGTAATTGAGCTCTATAATTCGGCATTGGTTGCCTTGTTATTGAGCGTTGCTAGTGAGCTTAGTTGGCTTTGTGCTTTTGCTTACTAGCATGTGTAGGAGCTCCCTTGTTGCTTAAAGTACTAGTGGCATAGGTTTGTGTGACCTTGCTCCTAAAATTGATTAGGTGAGCTCTAGCTAGCCCGGCACCTTTATTGCTTGATTAGTATCTTTGCAAGGTGCTAGTGAACATAGATAGATGGGTGTAGTCTTGGCTAGATCGATAGTTCTAATTCCGCACTTGTTTCGGTTAGCCAACGTGATTAAGTTTTAAAAAGGACTATTCACCCCGCTCTAGTCGTCATCTCGACCCTTTCAGATAGCCGGCGTCAGAGAAGCCATACCTGCCAAGCGCATTGAGAAGGGTAGACCACTTGCCGTAGTTGGCCTAGTGACACCCTGGGCATGCAAGGCAGCACCGGCCTCGGGGAGGTCTCTTTGGCAGGCTTGGTGCCTTGGCGGCACGCCTCAGCACATGGTCTTGGGTGGGACTTGAGCCGTGCCGTGATGACATGGCCGCGCCCTCTCGTGCTTTGTACTACTCCGGATTATGACCTCTAGCACGCGAGACAGGTCCGGCCGTGCTGGTAATATATAGCATGGCAAGTATTTGTTTTGGTCCAAACACGGCTAATGGCATGCTGGCAGTCTGGCATGCCTACGTATGATCCGGTCCAAGCACGACTCAAAAAATATCTTTGATAGTTTTCTTTGCCTGCTTGTAACATACAAAAAAAAATATATTGTACGCATCGTTTTCATGAAAGTTTCAAAGATTTTCATAATCCACTCAAGAATTATTTTCATGACAGTTTCAATAATTTTCATAATCCATTCAAGAATTAGATGAGAGGTGGCCTAGTAAATACTAGAAAATTATATTATAGCATTATATATGTGCTTACCTACCATTTACACGCCGTGCTGACTCAAGCATGGTCCAAAATAGGGGCCGTGCTTTCAGCAGTTACCTTCGAACCCATCGTCGTCTCCATCACCGTCGGACGGAGACCACAACAAAGATTTCACAGACTAGGAGGGCGGCGTGTAGTACGAGGAAAAGCGGCGGAACTGAGAACGTTCACGAACTCTTAATCGTCGGTTACGGCGGCATGCTGAATGATGGCGGCTAGCTCTACCCCCAGATGGATCGGATAGTGATGCATTTTCAGTTCCCTCTAACATCTTAACTCTTTTTGGATAAGCTATTTCTCAAGTTTCGGTGGAAACAAGACAAAACACGCTTAGCAAAGACATGTAATTAAATATATATCGTGGAGGCAAGTAACCAATTTCAGTTAAGCCAACAACATAGAAGGTACATGAGTGTGTAAAATAATTCATAGATGATGTGGTTAAATAGCATGAGCGCATGACTATCAAGTATGAAGAGCATGACAACTTTCATGAATTGGTTACTAAAATTCATCCGAACTACACTAGCCACAGAAGTTACATGAAAGTGAATGACCGATGGTCAATTGGTCATGCAAGAGTTATGGGCCGCCATGGTGCTTATCCACACCACACTTTCCTCTAGATTGGCTTCCCACACCAACGCCAAGGTGCAGTGACATTGATCGAACCTTTGATCACGTTGCGGCATTGCATACCCTTCCCACTTTACCATACTCTTTGATGAATACCAAACCCGTCTACCAAGCCTCAGCCCTCAACGCATAGCCGCCACCTGCCCCTGCCTCTGAAGTCTGAACACCACCCACTAAAATCGAAAAACCTTACTCAGACATGTCGTGGGCCGGCCATGCCCCAAGTAAGAAGAGGCAGTGCCACAGGACACGAATCCCCATAGTGCTGCGCTGGGATGAATTCGACCTAGTTGGACCATAATATCTCATCCATACAACAAACAACATCAGCAAAATCACTTTTAACAAATTGCCAGGGAGCTAGAGGGCATTAATTGTTGAGCACAGCCGCCTCGTTGATCACACAATGAATCGAACAGGCATTAATTGGAGACCAAAATAAAGCAGGAGATTTATATCAAAAGATCAAACTAGTGCTCAACATTTCCAGATCAAAGTTGAATGAATCCAAGTCTCCCAAAGAGAGACATATGATACTCCTGCTACTAAAATATAATACTCCTTTGTTTTCAGATTTATTTTGGGAATTAGTAGTACATACTTCCACCAAAATAATATCATACTTCCTTTTATTGTAGAACAGTGGTATATCTATCCCTAATAATAAAGAGACAAAATTTCTGCCATATTTTTTACGTCCAACCTACCGCTCCCGCGTTTGATAATAAGGAAGTTTCGATTTCCAGCGTCCTCCCTCTGGTCTTTGTATCCGTGTCCATATCCTCTACTTTCCAATCCAAATGCGGTGTCCATGTCCATATCCTCTACAAACTCTTTCTTTTCGGATCATAATAAAATCAAATAGGCAAGCGCTAGGCCTAATTAATAATATCCTATATATATACGTATCAATTACAATAGGACGAAACACCCAACCAAACAATCAAATTACTCGAGCGAATCAAATATTCCAAACAGCTAGACCCGTCGTGGAATCGACCTCACCGGCCTCGAATCGAGCATGGCGGGGGCGGCGACAGCGAGTAGGCCGAACACGGCACCGTATGTGACGCAGGCTAGAGCGTGGTAGGCCAGGCGAGCGCCGCTGAGGTGGAGGCGAAGCCGCAGAGGAGGCGGCGTAGTGCCAAGCACGCGGACGGAGGCGGGCAGGGACCAGGAGGAGGGGAGCAGGCGAGCAGCGTGGCGTACACAACAAGGAAGAGCATCACCCAGATCCGTCACCGACTAAACACCCGTAGTAGGAGAGACGTCCACAGGGGCCACGCCGTCGGTTTTCGGCCGCCCCCGCCGCCGGATCCATGGATGGACGGAAAGCGAGGAGCAGAGTTGAACTGAGCAGCGGGGGATTCTCAGCCTCGAATCTAGTTTGACATGAGCAGCTTGTGTGAGGTGAGGCAAGTGTCGGCAAGAGAAGCGAACGCCCCTTGGAAGCTGGACTCTTTCAGCCTGTTCGCTTGTTGGTTTCAGCCAGCCCAAACCAGCCAGCCAATAGTGTTTTCCTCTCACAACAAACCAGCACCAACCAGCCCAAACCAGCCCAGAAACCAACCAGCGAACAGACCGTTTGTTGGACGAGGCCAAGCGGGTGAGGCGAGGCGAGAGGCGGTGAAGGAACCAAACAGGCTCTGGCTCGAGCCTTCGAGGTGAGGAAAGAAACAGATTTACAGTAGCCGCACACAACTTTTACGGAGAAAATAAGGTTCGTGCATGAACTTTTGTAACTGACCCGAATAAATACCATAACTTTTCACTACCTTTAAGTTTTTTCCCGTTCCCGTTATTAAGTAGGAGTATGGGACAGTTTTCCCTCTTTTGCTTTTTTGTCCCATGCATCCGTGAATGGAGTTCTTATTTACTCCCTGCATTCCAAATTATAAGTCGTTTTGATTTTTTAGTACATCAATTTTGCTATGCAGCTAGATAAATAATATGTCTAGATACATAATAAAATAGATGAACCATAAAAGTCAAAGTGACTTGTAATTTGGAACAGAGGAAGTATTTTTCTTATTTGTTTCCCATAAATACTAAAGAAAAAAATCATAAATACAATAATAAAAGACCTTTGAACTATTGACCCATTTCTATATAATAAAGATTTTCACCTCCAGATTGCAGTACAATTTTGATTAAGAGCAAGACTTTTCTTATTGGAACATGGTCCAATCAATTACCACATGGTCCAATCGATGGTCCGATTAATTAAACTGTAAATTAAAATATTGGGTAATTTATTGCCCAATCCAGTCTAAATGAATACACCTCTACATGCAATAGTGTAATCCACGATGAGTGTTGCCACGTGGATAATAAAGAGATCATAATGACCATCAGACAGACAAATACTTAACTTATTGTCGGCTTAAATAAAAAAAATAAAATTATAGATTTTTATAGATCCTCAAATATTGTCAATATTAACATCTTATATATTATGGATGTCATGATCATCATAAATAAATTGTAGTTTTAAAATTTTATAGAAGAATAATATACAAGTTGCTATATAGCATTCGTGTTCACATTTTCCATGAATATTATAGCTTACTTTCTCAGCATTCTTATTCTCATTTTGTATGAATATTCGATAGCTTATCTGCTCTTGTTGCAATGCATGGGCATATTTGGTAGTACTCCTAATACAACAATATATACTATTCATGACCCAATTTTGTTATCTAAAATATACTCTTTCTCTCATTTTTTGGTTAACCAATCAAATGTCAGTGATCTTTTAATTGGCTACCGAGAATTTCCAAGGTTTCTCAAGAACAACGTGAAAGCGAACTTTTTTTTAAGAAAGATGCAAGCAATTTGTGGATTACTGATTATGAGAGAAAAGATAGGTGGTAGGTAAATTCTTGCGATATTAATTATATTTCTTTATGCATGTGTTGATCTTCACAAAGATTTGTTACTTGACTTTTCAAACGCTGCATGGAAGAAGAAACTATTCATCACCTCTTCGTAAAGTGTGTTGTGGCTAAGCAGATGGGTGCATTGGACATCCAGAAAATCATGCGCCAGTTAATTGGCAGCTCCGAGGGCGGCTTCTGAATGTAGGGATTTGGTTATAGATGTGACCACTAATGTTGAAAACTGTTATTAGTCATATTTTGATCAAGTAAGATGGACTTCTTTTTAGTTTTTGTGGCAAAACGAAAACTATCACTACTGGAGGCGGGCTCTTTGCCGAGTGCCTGTTGCACTCGGCAAAGGCAGCTTTGCACTCGGCAAAGCCTTTGCCGAGTGCAACACTCGGCAAAGAGCCTCCATCGAATCCCCTTCCGGTAAAGGCTGCTTTGCCGAGTGCCGGCAAAGATTTGACGCCGTCGGCCGACGGCCGACGCCGTCTATTTTTTTTAAAAAACTCTTTGCCGAGTATCACAGCTCCGGCACTCGGCAAAGGAATCTATTTTTTTAAACCTCTTTGCCGAGTGCCACAGCACCGACACTCAGCAAAGGGTGTTTTTATTTTATTTTTTTAATTTTCTTTGCCGAGTGCAATGACCATTGCACTCGGAAAGCGTGTTTTTATTTTTTTAAATTTTCTTTGCCGAGTGCAATGGTCATTGCACTCGGCAAAGCCACCTCTAAATTTCTTTTTTTTGTTTTTTGCTTTTCCATTTAAACAACAATGCATATATATATATATATATATATATATATATATATATAATAGAAACCACAATTCAACAACAATAAATTACAAACCATATTTATATATTACAAACGACCAAATTTGTCTGAAATCCACAATTTATTACAAACCACAAGTTCATAGTCCACAAGTTCACAAGTTTGATACATAGAAACTACCCCGCAAGCGGCTCACGGCGACTGCGCCCCAGCGTGCGATCCCGGCGACGGTCCGGGTGTGGATGGCCTGACTTGCGATGCCGGCGACCCTCCGAACTGGTTCAACGCCGCCCCCGATGTCCGCTGCACAAAAAAGAAGATATTGCACGTGAGTGACAAGATAAAAATGTAAGGAGTTTAAAGAAAAGTTGAAAATTTTGGCAGCACCTCCCCTGCACGGGGAGGTTTTCAAAACCTGTAAGAAAAACCGTCGGCACGATGGCCGATGTCCACATTTGGGGCACGATGGCCAACACAACCACAAACCCGGAACGAAGGCCGTCAACGACATAAACGGCGCGATGGCCGACAACCCTACGGCTTTACCTTCTCCGGCGAGGGCGGGGATGACGGCGTGGACGAACGTTCGTCCCCTCCACCTCGGCTTCCTCCCCCTCTCTCCTTCTCATCCTCCTTCTTCCTCCTCCTTCTTCCTTTTTCTTCTCCTTCTTCCTCCTCCTTTTTCTTCCTTCTTCTTCTTCCTTCTTCCTCCTTCTTCTTCCTCCTTCCTCTTCCTGCTACCTTCTTCCTCCTTCCTCTAGGGCCGCGGCGGGCTCGCTGCCTTGGGCCAGCGCCGGGCAGGCGGGGCGCGGCCGGGCGCGCCGCTGCGGGGCGCCGAGCAGCCGGGGCGGCCCGGAACCGGTGGCTGGCGGCCGGCCGGGGTAGGGAGGGGCGGCGCCGCGGCGGGGCGTGGCCGGGCCGGCGGTGCGCCGGCGCGGGGTTCGTGGGGCGGGTCGGGGCCGGGGTGGAGCGGGGCGGGCAGGGCGGGCGGGGCGGGCCCGGGACGAGCGTGGCGGCGGCGGCCGGCGGCGGGCGCGGGGCGAGCTGGCGGCGGCAAACGGCGGCGGGCGCGGGGGTGTGCGTGCGTGAGTGTGTTGTGTGGAGTGAGTGAGTGTGTGGGCCGGCGTCCGACGTCGCAACTTGTCTGGGTTTTAGGCATCCGACGTCGCAACTTGCTCGAAACCTTCTCAATTTTTTACCATAGACTCTACATGCGATAACACGACGCCCCGACAAGTTTCGTCATTTTTGGACTTCGTTCGGATTTTATATAATTTAAATACACTTTTCCCGCATGTACCTCGTCATGTTACGTCAACAAGATGCTCGAAATTTCATGTGAGTTCCTGGATACGGCCTCAACATACACCAAATATCATGAATATCATTTTTTGAACGACCAAATTCGATTATTCCATGCACCTGCAGTTCAAATTTGAAATATTCCATAAAATTCAACGAAACAAAAAAACTAACAAAATATAGCAAAAAAAGTCAAAATTGTCCCAAATTTGAACATGGAGTTTTAAATAATGTGGGAAGGCCTCACAAAAAAAATGGGTCAAAAAAAACCAAAAATATATATATTTTGCCGAGTGCCGGCCCTGGCACTCGGCAAAGAGGTCCTTTGCCGAGTGCCAGGAAGTGGCACTCGGCAAAGAAGGGATCTTTACCGAGTGCAGGGCCTTGGCACTCGGCAAATGCCCTCTTTGCCGAGTGACAGGGTCGGCACTCGGCAAAGAAATTTTTTTAAAAAAAATTGACGGCGTGGGCGGGCTCGGCCGTCAAGTGCCATTTTTTTTGCCGAGTGTTGCACTCGGCAAAGAGGGCTTTTGCCGAGTGCCGCCCTTTGCCGAGTGCCGGGCACTCTGTGGCACTCGGCAAAGCCACTCTTTGCCGAGTGCTAGACTTTGCCGAGTGCCACCCGGTCCGGCACTCGGCAAAGAGTGGCTTCGCCGAGTGCTCGATTTTTTGCACTCGGCAAAGCTGGCGGCACTCGGCAAATCTGCGTTCTCCAGTAGTGTATGGTTTGCCACGATTGTTGTCCTGGACACTTCTTTGATGGTTCTGTCCTTCATCCTCCTGCGTTCTGTTTTGACAAAGGAGTTTCACTAATTTATTTACGTTGTTGCAGCTTAATAAGGGACAAGATGATCACAAAGCGCTTGTTGAGAGCAACACCAAAAGGATCTCTAATCAGATCTGTTCTGAACTCCCAGTCCAACAAACTGGATGAGATATCCTCAACCCTTTCAATCTTGCCGAAACAAGCAGAACAGTCAATTCTATGGAGATTGAATTTTTATCCTGCAAATAGATGGGATCAGAGAGATCTTGCATTATTCACGTAGCGTTGTTTTTAGACCATCAATAAATAAAAAGAACCTACGTACTTTTAGAAGGGAATGAACGAACTGTGAAGTCTGCACGTACTCATGCATGCAATGGACGCATTTTGTGGCAAAACGAAAACTATGGTTTGCCACACGCGATTGTAGCACAAAAACTGCTCCTACGTAGTACAATAATGGGTCGGTCCATATTTAATGAACATCTCCATCCGAGGAACGTCGTTTATATTATTATACTATATATATGTGTGGTTAAAAATAGAAACACTATCAGTCAGCTCTACTATCTATATATGCCAGCCTCGATCGACTTGTAGCAAGGACAAAGACTGAGCAAATTCATCATAAATAAATACACCGTACCACTAGGCAAAGATGAAGCAGCAGCAGTTTGTTCCCTTCTTATTAGTCGTCGTCATGATCATTGCCGCCACCTTGCAATCGACGACGGCCGGCGGCGGCGGCGGCGATCCCAGTCCGCTGGTGGCCAACCTGCCTAGCTCCCCCGTGACGCGGGACTTCATCCACTCCCGCTGCGAGACGGTGCAGCGCCCCGAGTCCGCCATGGGCTGCTACTAGCTCCTGCTCCCGTACGCCGCGTCCATCAACGGCAGCGCCATCAGGGCCGCCCGCACCGCCGTCACCGCCATGGCCTCTGAGCTCGGGGCCTACGCGGCGGATCTGGGCAAGGTCGGCGGCACCGTCGTCAGTCCCCAGTTCGGCCTGAGTAGCTGCATCCTGGTAGCCCAGGAGAGGGCACTGACGGGTGCAAGGAGCCGCTGGCCAAGCCCGCTCGCCTTGAGGTTGAGACCGATGCAAGTGGTGGGAAGAAGGTGGTGACCCAGCAGGATGTGGCTGACGTGAGGAAATGGCTTGGCAACCTGACCCGCTGGCCAAGTCCTCGCAGTGCCGTCTGTTCGAACCATATGGTGTGGGTCAGGTTGGCGTGGACATGCCCAGGCAAGGAATGGTGTCCAGCTCCATAGACGCCTCCAGTGCTCTCGTCAATGACATGGCCCAACCAGCACCAGCAGCAGGGCCGTCCGCAGCAGCGCGGGATTTCATCCACTCCCTCTGCAATGCGACATGTCCCTTGCCCGAGGACGTCAGGGAATGCTTCAACCTCCTGGCGCCGTACGCCGTGTCTATCAACGGCAGCAACGTCAGGGCCGTCCGCAGCGGAGTCACCGTCGTGGTTGCGGAGCTCCAGGCCTTGGCCAAGAGTGCCATCGACTTCAACACAACCAATGGCCAGGACTACGAGCTGGGTCCGTGCAACCAGGTGATCCAGGAGGCCGCCAATGGGGACGAGCAGCAGCTGGCCGAGCTCGATGCCGCCGGCGACGGGAATAACCAGGATCTTGCCAAGGTGAACAAATGGTACCAGGAAGCCAAGGCCAAGATCCAAAAATGCGACTATGACATCACCGATGTGCCGAGGAGCCAGGTGGTGCTCAAGGCTTTAGCTGCCTTGGCCGGTATCGTTAGCGGCGGCGCCGGCACACCCAAATAAATCAACCGTACCACTACCGCACCGCGTGCACATGCATGCGCCAGTTATTCAAGCTTGCATTGTCCGGTACGGTACGTGACGTCATAATATAGAACATGACGTCAGAAGGACCTTGGGTGCTCGGCATTCCTGGCCTCAAGCAGGTTCTCTCTCTGATCCCATCTATTTTTTTTGGACATACCATATATATATGGATGTATTTTTCTCATATATATATGGATGTATTTTTCTTTCTACATTCTTTTATGATTTTTTTTGTACACTACTGGGACAAATCGCAAAGAAAAATTATTTGTTTTTTTCTGTAAAGTGAATAATGCAAAAATAGAATGTCTTGCCATATATGGTTATCATACAAAAATGCATGATGTAACCCAACTTCTAGCAACTGCACTGATCATAAAATACTTGCACCGTGCAAAATTCAAAATTACATACAGAAGTTGCATTGAGATGCTAGACAGTGAATTTTGATCATCATAATATCTATAGAATATGAACTATAATATATACATTGTAATATGTATATGCATACAATGCAATACGCATCTGCAATAATTGAGATTGCCCAATTAAAGAATGGAGAGAATCCATTTGTTTCACACAAATTACACAAGGGATTGAACACAAGCATGACCATGCATAACATGTCAGTTTTTTATGCAACTTGCCTCTCCTGTCCTCAGTCTCAACAAGGAGAGGAGAAACATATCATGTTTCAAACAAAATCATGTATCCATCTTGCTATGCAATGTATATATGTAGTAGTAAACATTTGCAAGTACGTTCACACAATACGTTCTGACCCAACATCTTCACCTTGGGGCCTGATTGCTTTCTCAAAAAAAATTTCCTGAACATGAATTGTTTTACAAGGAAAATGCATGCCTAATTCCCTCAGATTCAGATCAACAACCAAAATCTCTTCACAATAGCTAAGGACAACTGTGCATGCATCAGTAACCTACATCATAATTTGGGCTCCTTGGCTGCCACCGGTGCCGTCCCCAATCCATGAGCGCTGCACTCCATTAACCTACATCATAGTTCATCGGTATCCAGGCCATGCATGCTCAGACAGAAACAAACTGTCCTGATATGTATCCCTTCTCCTTCCTTATCGACGACGTAGGGGTGGTGACCTGCTCCAGCGAGGGCATCCGCGCGTCCGGTGTTGAACAGTCGTAGCGAGTCGATGCGCACGATCACTACCGACGGGCCTGTCCCTGGCCGATGCTGCCTTCACGCGTGGCGTACGCCTGTTGGGCCTCGCTGTCCATCCCAACAGGCCTTGGGCCCCATGCGTCCTGCCCTGGCGGATGGCTCTAGGCTTCCACCAGCGACATATTGGGCCCCATGCGTCCTGCCCCGGCGGAAGCTGTCCGTCCCGACATGTATCCCTTCTCCTTGTCGATGACGTAGGGTGACCCGCTCCAGACCGACGCCTCGATCCAGTGCTCTCGTTAATGACACGACACGTACGATGGTAGGACCGCGGCCCAATCACCAGCAGACGCAGAGGTGCCTTCAACTGGCCGGTGTCATAAGCGCTAGCTAGCGCATAGATATTCACTACCACTGCTTGCAATGCATGCGCCAATTATTCAAGCTTGTCCGGCCGGGACATGAAGGCCGCGTCTGGATTCCTCCGGTGTTTAGGAATCTGGTTTTTGAAACTAGTTTTTGTCTAGTTTCTTGTCTTAATTTTTGCCAGATTCTTACCTAGCTTTTTGTCAGTTTCTTGTGACCTCGTGAGCTATAAATTAAGCCAAATTCTTAAAAACTAGGGATCAAAACACTCTCACCAGCTTTTTTTCCTCAGAATCCAGATTTTAGAAACTATAGGCAAAAACTGATTTTTAAGGATCTGAAACTCATCCAAACATGCCCGACGTTTTATAAGCAAGTACTCGTTCCGCTATTTGCATGCTTGTAGGCACTCCCAAAAAAAGCAAAAAATAACAATATCGTGCTTTTTTCATTGGAAGACTTTTGAGCGAAAATTCCTTAGATTAACTGAAATTTTCTTAACGTTGCTCGGGTACTCGGCATTGCTCAAGCAGGTGGCAATATAATCTGTAAATAGGAGTCGAGAAGAGAAATAAATCATCTCCCATCTATTTTCACAACTTCCTTTGGCAGGTGTTCTGAACGCCTCAAAAACCTTCTAAAGGTGTTTTAGAAAACATTTGATATATATAGTCTGGACGACAAATATTTTTACAAGTTTTTTTTTTCAAAAAAAAAAAAAATTCTCCTTCGATAGATTTTTGACCATGTGATTTATTGAATGAAGCTACACGTAGTGGGACAAGGCTGTCGGTGGCATTGGGGAGTGGCAGAAGCGGGGTTGGCTAAAGGACGCATGCATGCAATGGCGATGAAGCGGAGGCTGGCGGCTTCACGGTGCTAGTGCGAGCTTCGCCGACGACTCTTCTGGTGGTGGCACCAAGGTTGACTTTACCGGTAGAAAAAAAATAAACGGGTTTATCAGATTTATTGGAAAATTTCTCGATAAAAAATAAAATAAAAAATACCTAACTTCTCTAGAAAATTGCATAAGTTCTCCCTAAAGCATTAACAACGAGAACTAGCACATAATAGTATTGATATAAGAGATTATCACACTTTCATGTAGGTGGATTAGTGAAAATTGGAATCTCGGTGATAAATAATTTTTATCGGACCTTAGCGATAAACGGAATTATCGGGTTTATCGAAATTTTATCGCCGATAAATTTTTCCCTGGGTGGCGCTCGAGGTCCTCCGATCCATGTTGGGGAACTGTGGGCGGTGGGACGGACGTTGTCCATTAATTGTGTATCGCTTGAGCAGTCTCAATCCTCATTGACTTGATTGATGACTAACGAATAATCGCCGTACAACCATATGGGGCACTTGATGAAAAGTGATATATTGATATTTTCAAGCCGTGCAAGAGAGCTTCATACTCGGACGCATTATTAGACGCTGGAAAGAAAATCTGGAGGACGTATACGTACGTACTTTTGACTCTTCACCCCCGTGGAGAATTGATGAACAACACTCTTGCCCTTGCGCCATCGATCTTGAGTGAACCATCGAAGTGCATTGCCCATTGCTCGGGTGATGGTGAAGATGGGTTGATATCTCGAACCTCGATCCACTCGACAACGAAGTCGGCGAGGCGAGTACTTAGATTTGATTGCAGATCGAGGAGGAAATTCAATCATGAGACCTTGCTCCCAGTTTCATGGCCCACTTGATAATTCTTCCATTGGCATTGGAGTTTCGTAGAATGTCTCCAAGTGATAAGTCAGAGATGACTTTGACCACATCAGATTGGAAAATAAATATGGCATATAGAAGCTTCTGAACTTGTAGGTAACGCACCTTTATTTGACTCAGTTAGAACTTTGCTGATGAAGTAAATAAATTCTTGTGCCTTTTGAAGTAAAGAATTGTGTCAGGATCTTACTTATGGTTTTGTCGCAAACGGTAAGATTCCACATTTTTGGTATGTCCAAAAATCCCAATTTTTTGAAACTTTTTATGCAAGTATGTATTTACCCAAAGTTTTATGGGAGCTAATTGTGCAAATCTAATTTTTAGTTCAAAGAGCAAACTGATTTTCCCAAAAACCATTTGCAGCTTTGTGTTCCTTGTTTTATTTGGAGTTTATTTGCGTTCTTTCAAATTTGGTTAAACTCTTTGTAAAATAAATCAAATAAAGATAAAAAATCTTATCCCTAACCCCCTCTTGCCTTCAGGCCGAATCTGGCCCGGCTAGCCTGGGTGGAACTTGCCGATCTGGCCCAGCCGAGCCCACCACCCCGGCGCCGACATACCGGTCCCACCCGTCAGACGTAATGCGTCCCGTGCCCGCGCCGTCGCCCTTGAACACCCGCCACCCTTTGTCAACCCGCTGCCAGGTGGACCCACCCCGGTCTCCGTCGCACCCACGCCGTCCCCGCCTTCGGTCGGTTCAGCCTAGGCATTGGGTAATACTGAACCGATCTGTTCGGTATTTCGTTTCCCACAAAAATTCGGTTTCTTCGAAAATCGGTACCGATCGGTTCCTTCCAAAAATCGGTACCGATGAAATTCGGTTTCGGTACTTTTGGTTCGGTTTCGGTATTTACCGAACTGATCACAGAGACATGTAATAGCAGGTTCAAAAGCTAATTTTGACATGATTTCATAGAGTATAATAGTGCAAAATAAATATACATATAAAAGTCTACAATACTATAAGAGTGAGTACCACAAATACATAATATAATGGTCTACAATAGTACAATCAATAATATAACACACACTCAAACTCAGCACATTTCAGGTAAATTCGGTTCTCTGAGGTAAAAAAACGAATTTATCTCGGTAATTTTGGTTCCTGGGAATTAGAAACCAAATAGAGTACCAAAAATTTCGGTTTCCCTATTTTCGGTTTGGTTCTCGGTTTTTTTTTTCCAGGGCTGCGGTCGGTCACAGCCGCCTGGGGCTCGCGCGCACTGCTCTTCTTCCTCCTCACCCGCGCGGACCTCTCACCTCTCTCTCGCCTGCCTCGCCCACGAGCCGGGCCAGCCCCGACCGACAGCCGACCGTGGCAGGGGGACGTTGAGCCCTGCCGGCCGCTTCTCACTGCCCGCCGGCCGGGCCCTCTCGCTCACGAGAAAGGAGGAGGGCGATGACCGAGACCGAGAGCGAGCCGCCCTGACCGAGGCCGCGCCCGTCACGCCATCGTCCCACCGCCCGGCACCCGCACTGCACCTGCCGCTGAAGACGATCCTGCACAGCAGTACAGCACCGGGTGGATTGGATTTCGCAACGAGCGGCTCTGCGGCTGCCCACAGACGACGATGAATTCCAATGGTTCACGGTGGAGTACGTACGAGCACTGCCTCTTCGAGAACACGGACGAGGAGCGGCGGCGGAAGGAGGGTGTTCGGCATCGAGTTCATCTCGTGGGCGCGGCCAGCCGAGGCCGCAGACGCTGTTTGGGCCGACGCACCATCGAAGGACCCTGCTTGTGAGGAGTTTGAGTAGGAGGCCGTCAACGCGACAACACAGACTCTAGATCCTCCTGCTTTGCTTGGGGCGCTTGATGGAAGGGCGTGTCGGTGAGGATCTCGTGAAGCCGCCGTGGCGGCAGTGGGAGATCCTGTTCGTCGCCGAAGAAGGCACTGCTGATGCGCGGCGAGGCAACATGGTGCTGATGAGCCCAGCAGAGACTGCATTTCAATGAATATACGCACATCAATTGGATCCTGATAGAGATGGTGGAAAATATCTTTCTCCGTATGGGGTTAGAAGTGTGCAACCTATATACTCTTCACAGATAACAGTTCGATAATCACTCCATCTGCATATATTGTTTTCTTTTGTCACTCAAAAAACCAAAATACGTAAAGGATAAAAAATAATATGTGAGAATTTACATCTTACCAATATTCGAGCGGTGCTCATCTTATTTTAGATAATTCCACTTGCAGCAGGTTGTAACGATGTACTAGCAAACATGGTGAAAAAAGGTATTTCTTAAATATTTCATGACACTAATCTGTTTTTCACAATTCTGTAGTAGTTGGTTAACTGCAGAATTATGGGTTTTCAGTTTTTTCGAGCAGTTTGGATCTTTGTAGTAATATTTGTAGCTTCTCTTCAATGTAGCGTACTGGTTCATAGTGGCGGCGTTCATGAAGGACACTATTATGTCTTTATTTGCTCAAACCTATTTGCAAATTGAAAATTTAGGTACAAGTTTCAAGATGAACCGGTAACAAATGATTATACATGAAGATGGCATTGGAAGAGCAATATGGTGCTACATGCAGACACTGAGACTTCTTTGTGATCTTTCTCCGATAATCCTTCGTTGCAGCTCGGATCCCTCATACCAACCCTGGAGTCAATACTACCCCACTAAGCATTCAAATGTTTACATGCTTGTTTACATTCAAGAAAGTAACAAAGAGAAATTTTATCTGTTATTTGGACGATGAAGACATATTAACAACATCCACTTTCAGTTTCCTCTAATACATCAATTCATAGTCTCCCACTCACATGGACATAAATTGGTTTCGGACTGGATGAATTCCAACATGGTTGAATAGATGCAAAGTTTCATCTCATCATATGTGCTGACGCACGCACACAACAAGAAATAGACATGTCCAAAACCCTCAAGGCTCTGTGGATCTATATAAGGAGCTAGAGGCCAAAAGTGAAACAGAGTTTTTTTTAGAAACAATGTGAATTTTATAACTCATGAACAATTTAGCCGATTAGGTTGATTATTAGTAAGATGGGCGCATGCCATTTTAATGAAACATAGTCACGCTTTCTAAATGAAATATTGGCCTTATGTCATGTTCTTGAAGATGAATGATTCAGTAAACCACAATTCTGCTCAAGAAAATTCTGATTCTAAATTGCACTATTCATCATGAGCATTCCGTGATCAATGCATTAAAATGTTACCCTCATATATGATACATGCTAACGCAAGAATTTTACACCTTTATTACGACCTGATGTTTGGATCTCATCTGATATCCGAAAAACCAGAAGTTCTAACTCCACATTTTACTGTTTGGCTGTCATTTGAAATTTATTTTCCATTTCTGTAGGATCCATACCAGTGTGCAAATGAAAATCTTTTAGTTATTAGCTCATCGCATTTCGAAAGCGAAAGAAAAAAATAGTGCTTTACTACATCACATTCCACACGACAACTATAGAACTGATCTACATTAATTAAACAGGACAGAGTTCAAGCACAAATGGTAAATACAAAGGTGGCTACTGATTCACTTCACAAAAGCATGGCCACAAATTAAATGCAGGTTAATGGAAGATTGGAAGAAGCTTCTCTACAAAGCGAATGCGAATCTATCGTCCATCAATCATCGTTAATTGTCGTTCCAGAATCATGCATGTTTTCAGTCGTCGTTGAGGTCGATCTTCACCGTGTCCAAGGCTCGTTCCCCTCTGGTGAACCTCTCGAACAGCACCGCCAGATAATCCTTGGTCGTCGTCTTCCTGTACCGCCTCGGCCTCTTGTCGTCCACCAGCTCCGGCAGCGGCTCGATCTCCTTCTCCGGGTCCAACGTGTAGAACATCGCCAGCGACACCCGGTCGCTCTCGGCGTTTGTCACCGCGCGGTGCACGGGGCTCCTGAACAAGCCGTTGCTCATGATCTGCAGCAATTTTTACAGAGTGCGCAATCCGGCCATTAGATCAAGAACGCGATTTGCACATTTGCACTTGCAGCAGATACCTACCTCTGTTACGTCCCCAACGTTGACGAGCAACGCGTTGGGAACGATGGGCACGTCGTACCATCCGCCGCCGCCGTCGGTGGGCTTCTGCACCTGGAGCCCGCTGACGGCGTCGTCGATGAGGACGACGGTGATCACGGAGGCGTCGGAGTGGGGTCTCAGGCCGAAGACGCGGTCTGGCTCGGGGCATCGCGGGTAGTAGTTGAACCTGGCGTGCGTCATGGCGACGCCCTCGCTCATCATGCTGACGAAGCGGCCCTCGTGCAGGCCCAGCAGCCTGGCGACGCTGGCTAGCACGACGCCGGCGATCTCCCGGCACCTGGCGGTGTACTCGCGAAGGACGTCGCAGAAGGCAGGGGGCTGCGCCGGCCAGAGGCTCCGGACGATCCGGGACTCCGGCTCCACGATGAGGTACAGCCTGTCGCATCAGTCTAGGACCTGGTCCTCCGACAGCACCACGTCGTTGCCATACCCTTCGTTCCTGAACTCCTTGCCGTTCGCCAGGTTGGAGTACTTCTGCTTCTCGTCGAGCGGGAGGTTGAAGAATCCCCTCGTCACTCCCATCATCTCAGCTAGAAATCCTGGATCCATTCCATGCCCGACTGCCTGGACAGAGCTTGGTCTCTGTGATACGAGGAAACTAGAAGAAAAGAGGGAGCTTTAGCTTTAATTTATTATTACCAGGAAGAGGCCCCAGTTCTGCAGGGCGGACAGGAGCTTGGCGGCCTCGTCGGCGCCGTCGTCGGTAGAGGACAGCCGGCTGAGGTCAACGATGGGAATGGGCTCGGGCATGGCGGCAACGGCAACGGCTGGACGATCTTGCCCGCCAACCACGTACCGGCTCGGTGGCTCCTGCACGCCGGCGGCCAGCTCCTGAACGATCGGCGGTATCTTCCATGCTGGTTGGTCGTCGGCCATGGTTGCTTGCTTGCCACTTGCTAGTTGTCACTACTCACTAGAGTCGTTGGTCGTCACCTACCGTGTCCATTACCTCGTTTTTCTGTTTTTAACTCGCAGTGGACGGCATTACTTTAAGGAAGACGACGAATCGATTAGATGCGGACACGGACGGCGATGAACTATAGAATATACTGTACAGGATCATCATCTAGTACAATTTATCGCATATACAAAGTCAAACTTAATAATATCTTTTATTAATATGGTATTATTTTTGTTCAATCAATGACGTATTGCAAGAGAAAAACATAATGCCTAAGGTATACATTATTGTGCATTATAAAAATGCAAGCAGGTACATCGGTTATACTTACGTAGCACTCGTATGTGTTGGGAGAAGAATATATGTTGACGAAGAAACATTTGGGTTTATCGTTTCTCTTTAAAACTGTCGTGTGCTATATAGGCCATTGTGAGAAAGTGTAAAAATAGTGCCCATATATATTTTCATAAAATCTGTGTCGGGTCTCTCCATCTCCACAAAGTGTAAACCAGTGAAGGAGTAGAGCAAGAGCAGGAGAAGGTTAGCAAGACTACAGCAAGAGATAGCAGGACTTGTATTAGTTTGACTGAATTTGTTCATCATACAGTCCTCGAGTCTCCCTCAGTCCATCTATTCTTCTCCTTCGGCCCACGCACACTTACATGGGCCGACTCCACCCTGAGCCCGAGATACCCACACTATATCCTTTCTGGGCTAAGAAGTGCTTCCAGGCTCATCTTCAGTTTCCCGCACTTCTTCAGAAGCAGCAGCAGAAGCTACAGAAGTTATTCGATACACAACTAATTAGAGGGCATACATCCAGTGGAATACAACAAAGTCTGCTGTGCAGATTATTACACACAAAGAGTAAGCAAGCACAAGGTACAATTACATAAATGGATAACAAATCAGTTCTCACGGCAGGAGGTACATGCAATTGAACAGAGTGATGATGATTCAGAAGGACGATGCCGAAGAAGATGTGCAGGAACAGGGGTTGTCCTGTCGTGGATTGTCGATGATGACAAGGCTCGTGGCAACATGAAGGCAGACCAAGACCGCGAGTTCTCTGCTGGTTCGAAAACATCCAACATTTGCAGCACAGGGTGATTCGTGTGATTCTCCACTTCCTTCCGTAGCATATCTTGCTTCCCCAAACAACCGTACCGAATAGAAATCTTCTTGAGCTTTGGAAGGTGGTTGATACCATTGATCCCTGTTGTCAAATTGCAATCCAAGATGTCTATTGTTTCCATGTTAGGCGAGGTGCTCTGCTCAAAGGTCACCTCTGTCAGTGCCATTCCATAATGATTCTGTATGAGGAAGATCCTGAGCTTTGGGAATCCATGCTCCCGGAACACTAAGGTCATGTTCGCTTGTCTTATAATTCGTACTTTTTTAGCTTATTTTTTAGCCAGAAAAATGTTTTTCTCTTACAACAAATCAGTTGAAACAGTGTTTCGGTTTGTTTTTTCAGCGAAGCGAACGGGGCTCTAAGATGACATATCAGCGTTGGAGGCTATCCTTGCTGCTGTACCGACGGAGTATAGGGAGCCGTTGGGGGCGAAGAGCTCTGCTAAGGAGGCATGGGAGGCTATTGCAGTGATGCGCGTCGGTTCCGACCGCGCAAAGAAGGCGACAGCCCAGCTTCTGAAGCAGGAGTACGCCAACCTCAAGTTCAAGGATGGTGAAACGGTGGAGGACTTCTCCCTCCGCCTACAAATGCTCATCAGCAAGTTAAAGAGCCACGGTGGAAATGGCAAGCGCCGCGGCAAGGTTTCTTCGGAGAAGAAGAAGCAGGTCGACCCCAACGCCTGTCGGCGCTGCAGGAAGACGGGCCATTGGGCATGGGAGTACCCAAATCGTAAGCAGGAGAAGAAGGCTGAGGCTCATCTGGCGTAAGCTGATGATGATGATGAGGTCACTATCCTGATGGCGACGTTCTGTGCACTGCACGGCGTTAAGGCCGAGGAGAAGGAAGAGGTGACGACGGTGGAAGGACCTGGGAAGGCCCTGAAGGCTGTCAACCTCGACGAACCGCGCGCCCAAGTCCACCTCGAACGTGTGGGCGCCAACCAGGAGCAGTGGTGGTATTTAGACTCTGGTGCCAGCAACCACATGACAGGCTCCAAGGCAGCTTTCTCCGAGCTCGACGACGATGTTACCGGTATGGTGAAGTTTGGTGACGGCTCAAGGGTGGCAATCCAAGGGCGCGACACCATCATCTTCAGGTGCCAGAATGGGGAGCACCGTGCGCTAACGGATGTATATTACATCCCGTAGCTACGTTCTAGCATCATCAGCATTGGTCAGCTGGATGAGGGCAGTAGCGAGGTACTGATCAAGGATGGAGTCCTTAGGATCAGGGACCGGGAGCAGCGACTTCTTGCCAAGGTGAAGAGGTCCCTGAACCGGTTGTATCTGCTCGACCTGAAGGTAGAGCAGCCGGTGTGCCTGGCGGCAAGGCACACCGAGGAACCGTGGCTGTGGCATGCCCGGTTCAGACATCTTAGCTTCGACGCGATTGGTCGGCTGAAGAAGATGGTCCGAGGGCTACCCCACATCAAGCATAGAGGCGAGCTGTGTGACAGCTGCCTAGCCAGGAAGCAGAGGATGCTACCATTCCTAAAGGCGGCCAAGTATCACGCGAAGGACGCTCTCGAGCTCTTCCACGACGACCTCTGTGGGCCGATCACACCAGCCACAAACGGTGGTCGGCGGTACTTCCTCCTACTCGTGGATGATTGCAATCGCTACATGTGGCTGCAACTCCTGACAAGCAAAGACAAAGCGGCGGCGGCGATCAAGAAGTTCAAGATGCACGCGGAGGCCGAGAGTGGCAAGAAGCTCCACGTGCTGAGGACTGATCGCGGCGGCGAATTCACTTCGGTAGAGTTCGCTGCGTACTGCGTGGATTAGGATGTGGTGTGCCACCACACCGCATCGTACTCGCCACAACAGAATGTCGTGGTGGAGAGGTGGAACCAGACGGTGGTCGGCATGACTCGATCTATGATGAAGGCCAAAGGCATGCCGACAAGGTTCTAGGGTGAGGCGGTGACCACGACAGTGTTCATCCTCAACTGCGCTCCAACCAAGGCCCTGACGGGCAAGACGCCGTTCGAAACTTGGTATGGACGCAAGCCGAGCATGTCCTTCCTCCGGACATTCGGCTGCATCGACCACGTCAGGAAGACGAAGCCGATCCTCACCAAGCTAGAGGATAGGAGCACATCGATGGTGTTCCTAGGCTACGCGGAGGGTACCAAGGCGTACCGGCTCTATGACTCACGCGGAGACAAGGTGGGTGTCTCGTGCGACGTCGTGTTCGACGAGAAGGCGGCTTGGGACTGGAACAGTCCAAGCACAGGGGAAGCTGGCGGCTTCACCAGCACCTTTGTCATCGAGCACTTGGTCATCCATGGTGGTGGAGACGCTGGGAAAGAGGTGCCAAGCACTCTGGGAGGGGTGCCGAGCACTCTAGCAATAGAGCCGAGCACTCCTAGGGCGGTGCCGAGCACTTCGGGAGGGATGTCGAGCACTCAGGGAGGAGTGCCGAGCACTCCTAGAGGGATGCTGAGCACAGCAAGAGTGGTGGCAGGAGGTTCTGTAGTAGTGGCGACCACTCCGGGATGGGTGCCGAGCACTCCCGTAGCAAAACCGAGGGGTCTTGCAGCAGTGCCGACCACTGCAAGACGTGCGCCAAGCACTCCAGGAGGGGTGCAGACCACTCCAGGAGTGGTGACGAGCTATCTAGGAGTAGTGCCGAGCACTACAACCGGGGTGTCGAGCACTCTAGCAGAACAGGGAACTCCATCGATGCCGATTGAGTTCGCTTCACCTCCAAGTGACATCACCGAGTTCGTGGATGCCTTCCACGAAGGTGAGGAGGTGCGGTTCCGCAGGCTAGATGACATCGTCGGTGGCACAGGGCCCTTAGGCCTGGCTGGTCGGCTGCTCAATGACCAAGAGCTACTGCTTGTCAGTGCAGAGGAACCACCCACATTCGTGGTGGTGGAGCGCGATGGAAACTGGCGACGGGCGATGCTGGAGGAGATGAAGGCGATCGAGGGAAATGAGACATGGTAGCTCATCGATCCACCTCCAAGATGCTGTCCAATCAGCCTAAAGTGGGTGTACATGGTCAAGCGGGACGAGCTCGGTGCCATTGTTAAGCACAAGGTGCACCTCGTCGCCCGAGGCTTGGTTTAGCGTGAAGGCATCAACTTCGAGGAAGTCTTTGCGCCAGTAGCGCGCATGGAGTCTATCCATTTGCTACTAGCCTTGGAAGCATCAAAGGACTATCACGTCCATCACTTGGACGTTAAATCGGCCTTCCTCAACGGCGAGCTAGCGAAGACGGCCTTCGTCAGGCAACCTCCAGGTTTCGCCATCAAGGGAGCAAAGCACAGGGTGCTCCGACTACGCAAGGCGCTCTACGGGCTGCAGCAGGCCCCACAAACATGGAATGCCAAGCTTGATGCCACGCTTGGTGAGCTTGGGTTTTAGCGGTGCGCAACCGAACACGTGCTCTACACGCAGCGACGGGTGAAGGAGGAGCTCGTCATCGACGTGTATGTGGATGACTTGATCGTCACCGGCGTGCGTGTAGAGGACATTAACAGCTTCAAGCGCAAGGTGGTGGCTCATTTTCGAATGAGCGATCTTGGTGCACTCTCCTACTACCTCGACATCGAGGTGAGACAAGGGATGGAGGAACTCACGCTCGGAGCAACATGGCTAAGTGCAAGCCTTGCGTGACTCCGATGGAGGAGCGGCTAAAGCTGACGAAGGTCAGCACCACGGCGAAGGTGGATGCAACACTCTACCGGAGCATTGTCGGCGGTCTACGCTACCTAGTCTATACGAGGCCGAACATTGCGTTCACCGTGGGCTACGTCAGTCGCTTCATGGAGGATCCCAGAGAGGATCATTGGGCTACGGTGAAGCGGCTACTGCGCTATATCAAGGGGACGGTGGATCAGGGGATCATCTTTTCCAAAACTAGCGGGAGTAGGCTATAGCTCACTGTGTTCAGCGATGCAGACATGGCGGGGGACATCGACGGACGATGGAGCACCTCTGTGAAAGCTCTAGTTTGGTTTTTGTGAATTGATAAAACCCTAAGTGCTAACCTAGTTTATCAAGTGATCATGACATAGGTAGCACATTTCAAGTGGCGAAGCAAATGAAGATCATGACATGATGATGGTGATGCCATGGTGATGATCAAGTGCTTGGACTTGACAAGAAGAAAGAGAAAAACAAAAGGCTCAAGGCAAAGGTATAAATGATAGGAGCCATTTTGTTTTGGTGATCGAGACACTTAGTGAGTGTGATCATATTTAGGATCGATAGCCGTACTATTAAGAGGGGTGAAACTCGTATCGGAATGCGGTTATCAAAGTGCCACTAGATGCTCTAACTCATTGCATATGCATTTAGGATCTAGTGGAGTGCTAACACCCTTGAAAATGTTTGTGAAAATATGCAAACACATGTGCATGAGGTGATATACTTGGTGTTTGGCACATTTGAGCAAGGGTTAGAAACTTCACCGGCGGAGTGTCCTCCCATAGAGTGCGGACAGTCCGACGGTGCCACCGGCGCCCTATACAGAAAAGACGGAGGTCACTGTAAGTGACCGGACGCTGGCCTCGGTTGGACCGGCACGTTCGGTCAGGAGAAGCTGCAAAGACGCTGGCATCGGTCTCTGACTGGACGCTGGGTCACTTTGTGACCGGATGCTGGAGGGGTGCGTCCGGTCCTGCTGACGTGGCAGCGCATAGGGGAGTCGCTGTGTGACCGGACGCTGGGTGTGTTCAGTCGAGCATCATGAAAAGTCGTCTCTAGATGCTTTCTGGAAACGACCAGACGCTGGTATTCAGCGTCCGGTCACTTTGAGCTGCTGCGTCCGGTCGTCACTTGACCATTGAGATCGGGTGATCAGTATTTGATGAGAGGGGACACGTGGCATGCATCGCGTGACCGGACGCTGAGGTTGTTGACACTGTTTTTTTGCACGTGTCAAAATGATCAGAGTGGGCTAATCGGCAGGAGGAAAGTTACTGTATACGCTGACAGCCGATGAAAATCAGCTTGTAAAGATGGTTGCCGATGAATGGTGGTGATCGATGGAAAGGTTGATTTAGACTCGGGCGTTGCCGATAAGGTTGGAGATGTTATTGTCGATGCCGATGAAGGAAGGCTTGAAAGCTACTGCCGATGAAACAGGAAGTATGCCGATGGAAAGGAGGTCGGTGAGAATTCCATCGTAATTGAGACGGACACGGAAATAGATAGGAGTTGATTTCCTTTTCCATATTTGTTAAAGTATGATTCATGTAAGAGTCACGTGTTTCCTTAGATATGGACTTGGTGTCCTAGTCGTATTTGGTTATGTCTCTTTAGATCAGGGTATAAATATAGATTGAGGGGCAATGTAATAGAGATATGAATCAATATCAAAACCAATTTTTACTCCTATTTGCATCTACTTACTTTTCGGCGACTTCGTCAATTCGCATATTTTTCTTTTTTACGAGTTCTCATTGATTCGGCGAGTTGCATCGCTTCAGTGCAACCTTCGGCGATTCTCGAGTTCCACGTGAGTACCTCTTGGCCGTGACTTCTGGGCGTATCGCTGTTGTCAGGACCAAAGTGCTCGTATCTTCATCCTTGTCGATTAACAGGTCAAATCGACTGGCATGCTTTGGATATCGATTCGGGTATTAGCCCTTTGTGTTTGTAGATCCACTTTTGCATCAACACATCTTTTGGCACGCTCGGTGGGACCAATCAATCCGAACAATATGTTCAATCCCGAGATCGATTCAGGGAACATTATCGCGGTATCAGAAGAAGATCTTAAGGAAGAGCAGAGGTAGGCCATGGAAAAGGCTATAGAAGAATACAGGCAGCTTTGTCTGAGATCGTTTAGTCTGAACAAGAGTGGACAAGTCATCTAGAAGCAAGATTTGCCGTTGCCTCGGCAGGTTACCTTTGACTCCAATCCTGGTAAACTTCAAGAGATGGTTAATTCTGCAGTAAATCATGCTTTGATTAATCATTCCAATGTGCTGTCCAATACTGTTCATAATGCTGTGGTTCGAACTCTTAAAGAAGGACAAGCGTCACCGCATTACGTTGGGCCTGCCTATCACCAACCAGAGCCGGCATCTGTCAATACTCCATCGGCTCCCTCGGCCGTTGTAGGTACAGAAGTTACTTCTCCTCCAGTATCGGTAGGCTTACCTAATATTCAATCTACACCAATACGATCAGATCCGGTACTACCAGGAGGACGAGTTCAGCTTAATACAGATCTATCGGCATCAGCTATGTCAGGCCCTGTGTCTCAGAATAGCCAGATTCCTGCTAATTGGTGGGGATATGGTATGCCTCCGGAGTCATCTGCTTTCAATCCTAGGTTACCTCAAGTGTTTGATGCAGTAGGAAAAGCTCCTATACCATCGGCTGTTTCGCCGATGGCTCAAGTGCCTCAATATGCCACAGCAACTACTGTGCAACCAACTCCAGGAGGTTTCCAGATGCCTTTGGTTCAAACACTCAATTCAAATCCATCGGCAAGCTTACTGCTGATGCAGCAGAAAGCCCCTGATATGAGTCAAATTGGGGTTCAGTTCATGCCTCAAGCTGGTTATAATTATCCAACAATGTCAGCAAATTACCAGCCATCGGTAAGTTTTTGTTGACACCGTTTTTTGCATGTGTCAAAATGATCAGAATGGGCTAATCGGCAGGAGGAAAGTTATTGTATACGCTGACAGCCGATGAAAATCAGCTTGTAAAGATGGTTGCCGATGAATGGTGGTGATCGATGGAAAGGTTGATTTAGACTCGGGCGTTGCCGATAAGGTTGGAGATGTTATTGTCGATGCCGATGAAGGAAGGCTTGAAAGCTACTGCCGATGAAACAGGAAGTATGCCGATGGAAAGGAGGCCGGTGAGAATTCCATCGTAATTGAGGCGGACAGGGAAATAGATAGGAGTTGATTTCCTTTTCCATATTTGTTAAAGTATGATTCATGTAAGAGTCACGCGTTTCCTTAGATATGGACTTGGTGTCCTAGTCGTATTTGGTTATGTCTCTTTAGACCAGGGTATAAATATAGATTGAGGGGCAATGTAATGAAGATATCAATCAATATCAAAACCAATTTTTACTCCTATTTGCATCTACTTACTTTTCGGCGACTTCGTCAATTTGCATATTTTTCCTTTTTACGAGTTCTCATTGATTCGGCGAGTTGCATCGCTTCAGTGCAACCTTCGGCGATTCTCGAGTTCCGCGTGAGTACCTCTTGGCCGCGACTTCCGGGCGTATCGCTGTTGTCAGGACCAAAGTGCTCGTATCTTCATCCTTGTCGATTAACAGGTCAAATCGACTGGCACGCTTTGGATATCGATTCGGGTATTAGCCCTTTGTGTTTGCAGATCCACTTTTGCATCAACACATCTTTTGGCACGCCCGGTGGGACAAATCAATCCGATTAATATGTTCAATTCCGAGATCAATTCAGAGAACATTATCGCGGTATCAGAAGAAGATCTTAAGGAAGAGCAGAGGCAGGCTATGGAAAAGGCTGTAGAAGAATACAGGCAGCTTTGTCTGAAATCGTTTAGCCTGAACAAGAGTGGACAAGTCATCCAGAAGCAAGATTTGCCGTTGCCTTGGCAGGTTACCTTTGACTCCAATCCTGGTAAACTTCAAGAGATGGTTAATTCTGCAGTAAATCATGCTTTGATTAATCATTCCAATGTGCTGTCCAATACTGTTCATAATGCTGTGGTTCGAACTCTCAAAGAAGGACAAGCGTCACCGCATTACGTTGGGCCTGCCTATCACCAACCAGAGCCGGCATCTGTCAATACTCCATCGGCTCCCTCGGCCGTTGTGGGTACAGAAGTTACTTCCCCTCTAGTATCGGCAGGCTTACCTAATATTCAATCTACACCGATACGATCAGATCAGGTACTACCAGGAGGACGAGTTCAGCTTAATACAGATCTATTGGCATCAGCTATGTCAGGCCCTGTGTCTCAGAATAGCCAGATTCCTGCTAATTGGTGGGGATACGGTATGCCTCCAAAGTCATCTGCTTTCAATCCTGGGTTACCTCAAGTGTTTGATGCAGCAGGAAAAGCTCCTATACCATCGGCTGTTTCGCCGATGGCTCAAGTGCCTCAGTATGCCACAGCAACTACTGTGCAACCAACTCCAGGAGGTTTCCAGATGCCTTTGGTTCAAACACCCAATTCAAGTCCATCGGCAAGCTTACTGCTGATGCAGCAGAAAGCTCCTGTGATGAGTCAAACTGGGGTTCGGTTCATGCCTCAAACTGGTTATAATTATCCAACAATGTCAGCAAATTACCAGCCATCGGTAAATTTTGTACCAATAAGTTCTAATAATGGTTGGTCAGGACAGTTACCTGCTCAACAGACGGTTCAGCAAAATCAGCAGATTGCAAGGATTCAACAAGGTCATATGCAAGCTGGTTTCTAGAATCAAGGATCGGCAGCTCAGCCGATGAATCCTTTCCAACAGGTTAATGGACCGCAAGTAATGGCAAATATGCCGATTGCTGGAGATCGTGGGCAACAAAGATATGTGGAGGGATATCAGCAAGCCCCTCCTGTAGAAATTCAGCCAGTTCGTCAGCAGGAAGCTGATGCTTTTTGGGCCGATAAGATAGCAGAAATTATGAAGGATCAGTTTGGGATAAAGCCTAAGGTCAATACTTATTCTTATCGGACTCCATACCCTCCTGCATATGATTTAATTCCTCTCCCAAATTGGTACAAGGTACCAGATTTCACTAAATTCTCTGGGCAAGATGATACATCAACAATGGAACACGTCAATCGCTTCATTATCCAATGTGGAGAGGCAGCTAGCAGAGATGAATTAAGAGTTCGATTATTTTCATCATCTTTGTCTGGATCGGCATTTACATGGTTCATTTCATTACCACCAAATTCTATTATTACTTGGGCTGATCTAGAAAAACAATTTCATAAGTATTTCTTTGCTGAAATCCATGAAAAAAAGCTTACCGATTTAGTAAAATTGAGACAGCGTAATGATGAATCGGTAGAAAGCTTTGTGCAAAGGCTAAGAGATGTAAAGAATAAGTGCTACAGTCTGGTGCTGGATGATCGGCAGCTTGCCGATTTGGCTTTCCAAGGGTTATTGCCACATCTTAAAGACAGATATGCTTCTCAGGAGTTTGAAAGTCTCAGTCATCTTGTGCAAAGGATTTCTGATCAAGACACTAGGGTTTTTGAACCTAAAAAGAATTGGAATGAAAAAGTATCATTTGTTGAAGAAGTAGGAGATTCTGATTCTGATTCTGATGAAAAAGACAGATATGATTCTGGGAAGAAGGTATTAAATTGCCAACTGTTGAAAATTGCCCTGAGTGCAATGGTTATTATAGGGTCAATCGGTCAGAAAGGAGGTTTCAACCTGGCAATCAGGGTTTATTTATCAATGAGCCGATCAGAGGCAGAGCATCAGTGCATGATCGGCTGGGGGGCAGACTTAGTGTACATGAGAGGCTTGGTAAACGCGCTGGATATTTTTCAAGGAATCAAGAGGAGCTTGAGGAGATGGCAAACGTAAGAGTTCCCGATGAAGAAATATTCTACAGGGACCCTAATATACGCCGTGTAGAATCAACTAGGACCTGTTATCAGCCGTTTTGGAAAACCAAGTTTCCTCGATGGTGCCCGGAGGGTCTGACAAAGACACAGAAAAGGAGGATGCAACGTGAGCGTCAAGAGGATTTATACCGAGAGGAAAATTCCTCCAATGAGAGGTCTGGTCATCAGCAGTGGCAGGTAAAACACAAAAATAAGGGTCCATCGGCAGATGTTAATATGGTATTCATGTTGCCGATGGAGTTTTTGGCACTATCTGATAATGAGGAAGAAGTTGTTCTCTCTGATCAAGTAGCTCAGTTGATACTAGATCCAATGATGACTGTTTTTGAGAAACCTACCGATGACGAGAGACAGCATCTTAAGGCTCTGTTTGTGAAAGGCAGAGTTGATGGGCAGCCTGTATCTAAGATACTTATCGACGGAGGGGCTGCGATTAATATTATGCCTTATGTGATGTATCAGAAACTTGGTAAGGGAGATCAAGACTTGACCAAAACCGATATGATGCTGAAGGATTTTGAAGGCAATGTGTCACCGGCTAAAGGGGCAGTATGCGTTGAATTGACCATCGGCAGCAAAACCTTGCCGACGACGTTCTTTGTTATTAATGGCAAGGGTGCATATAATCTGCTTCTAGGGAGGGATTGGATTCATGCTAATTGTTGTGTTCCTTCTACAATGCATCAATGCCTTGTACAGTGGATTGGGGATAAGATTGAGGTTGTCCCTGGTGATTCTTCTTATATCATCGCATCGGCAGAATCAGATACTTATGAGCGAACTAAATGCATATCAGGAGAAGTTTGGGAAAAAGAGTTCCTTAGAGTTGCTGATTATAAAATTCCACCGATCCAAGCAGTCGGTTCTGAAGAAGAGTTTTAATGGATAGGTTTGCCGATGATGGAAAATTAGGTCAAGGGTTCACATCGGCAGATGATTTAGTAGAAGTAGATATTGGTGATGGCGATAGGCCAAGACCTACTTTTATTAGTGCTAAGTTAGATTCCAAGTATAAGCAGCAAATAACTGATTTGTTAAAAGAGTATAAAGATTGTTTTGCTTGGGATTATACTGAGATGCCTGGATTAGACCGATCAATAGTTGAACATCGGTTACCTATCAAATCTGGATTTTGGCCACATCAGCAGCCAGCACGCCGATGCAACCCTAATATACTTCCTGACATTAAGGCCGAAATAACTAAATTGATTGAGGCAAAGTTTATTCGGCAGTGTCGATATGCAGAGTGGATCTCTAATGTGGTTCCTGTTTATAAGAAAAATGGAAAACTTCATGTTTGTATTGATTTCAGGAATCTCAACAAAGCCACACCGATGGATGGCTATCCAATGCCGATTGCTGATTTGTTGATTGATGCTGCAGCCGGACATCAAATTATCAGCTTCATGGATGGTAATGCAGGTTACAATCAAATATTCATGGCTGAAGAAGATATTCCCAAGACTGCTTTCAGATGTCCAGGTCATGTAGGGTTGTTTGAGTGGATAGTCATGACGTTTGGTTTGAAAAATGCCGGCGCTACTTATCAAAGAGCTATGAACTTTATTTTTCATGAATACATCGGCACATTAGTGGAGATCTACATTGATGATGTAGTGATTAAGTCTGGAGATGTCACAAAACATCTAGCCAATCTACGAAAGATACTGGAGTGCACAAGGAAGCATGGATTGAAGATGAATCCTAATAAATGTGCATTTGGTGTATCGGCAGGTCAATTCTTGGGTTTTATGGTGCATCAGCGGGGCATCGAAATCAGTAGGAAGTCTATTGATGCAATTAACAAGGTGGTTGCTCCTGCCGATAAAACTGAATTGCAATCTTTGATCGGTAAGATTAATTTCATTAGAAGATTCATATCTAATCTGTCGGGTAAGATCAAGGCTTTCAGTCCATTACTTAAATTGAAAGCCGATCAGGAATTTGTATGGGGAGCTGAGCAGCAGTTAGCACTAGATGAAATTAAGAAATATTTAACAAATCCTCCAGTGCTAGTTCCACCTCAACACGGGAAACCTTTCAGGTTGTATTTGTCAACTGATGATACCGTTATCGGTTCAGCTCTTATTCAAGAATTTGAAGGGAAAGAACGTGTTATTTATTATTTGAGCAGAAGATTAATGGATGCTGAGACAAGGTATTCGGCCATCGAAAAATTATGTCTGTGTTTATACTTTTCTTGTATCAAATTAAGACATTATTTGTTATCTGCCGAATGTACGGTCATATGCAAAGACGACGTAGTCAAGTATATGCTGTCGATGCCGATATTAAGTGGTAGAATCGGCAAGTGGATTTTAGCATTATCAGAATTTGAACTACGTTACGAATCGACTAAGGCAGTTAAGGGGCAAGTTATGGCTGATTTTGTCACTCAGCATTGCAATACAGTGGACTCTCTGGAGGTTGCTCCCTGGACACTTTTCTTCGATGGGTCCACATGTGGTGAAGGAGCAGGTATCGGCATTGTGTTAATTTCACCTCAAGGAAGGAAGTATGAGTTTTCATTGCCGATTGTTGCTACATCGACAAACAATCAGGCTGAATACCAAGCCTTGATGAAAGGGTTAGAATTGCTGAAGGAGATACGTGCCGATGCTGTTGAAATCTTTGGTGATTCTATGCTAGTTATAAATCAATTGGTTGGGATTTATGAATGCCGAAGTGAAGCTTTGATTTCGTATTATGAAAGATGTTTGCAATTGTTGAAAGGGTTTAGAGATTTTCGTCTTGAACATATTTCTCGACTGCATAATGAAGAGGCTAATCGACTAGCTCAGCATGCTTTAGGGTATCAGCCTATTCAGGAAGTGCTAACATCGGCAGTCGATACCGATGACTGGAGAAAGGAGATTGTCGATTATTTAAAGGATCCATATAAAAAGGTTGAAAGACGTATAAGGTTCCAAGCTACCAAGTATGTGCTCCTCGATGATGAATTATATTATCGAACTATAGATGGAGTTTTACTCAGATGTGTTAGCAGTGATGAATCGAAAAGCTTGATGGGTGAAATTCATGAAGGAGTGTGTGGAGCGCATCAATCGGCTTTCAAGATGAAGTGGATGATCAGAAGGAATGGATACTATTGGCTGACTATTCTTGAAGATTGTTTTAAATATTTTAAAGGATGTCAGGGGTGTCAAAAGTTTGGTAATATTCAAAGAGCGCCTGCATCGGCTATGAACCCTATAATTAAACCTTGGCCGTTCCGGGGATGGGCTATCGATCTCATCGGTCAGATTTATCCGCCATCGAGCAAAGGACATAAATTTATTCTGGTTGCTACCGATTATTTCACAAAATGTGTTGAGGCAATTCCTTTAAAAAAGGTGACATCGGCTAATATGATCGATTTTGTGAAAGAGCATATTGTTTACCGATTTGGTATTCCTCAAACTATCACTACCGATCAGGGTACTATGTTTACATCGGGAGAATTTGATGAGTTTGCTGTAGGTATGGGAATTAAAGTTTTAAATTCTTCTCCATATTATGCTCAAGCTAATGGTCAGGCTGAGGCTTCTAACAAAGGGATCATCAAACTCATTAAGCGCAAAATTAAAGAAAATCCTAAGAGGTGGCATACAGTATTAAATGAAGCCTTGTGGTCATATCGGATGTCATGTCATGGTGCAACCAAAGTAACGCCTTATCAGTTAGTATATGGACACGACACAGTATTGCCTTGGGAAATTAAAACTGGCTCTAGGCGAATACGTTCTCAAAATCAGCTGACATCCGATGATTATGATACTCTTATGAAGGATGAGTTGGAAGATGTGGCGGGTCATCGGTTAAGGGCTTTAGTTAGCATCGAAGAAAATAAGAAAAGAGTAGCCAGATGGTATGACAAGAAGGTGAAGGTAAAGGAGTTTGCCGATGGAGATCTGGTCTGGAAATTGATTTTACCGATTGGGACTAAAAGTTCAAAGTTTGGAAAGTGGTCTCCTAATTGGGAAGGTCCATATCGGATAAATCAGTCTGTTCCTGGTAACGCATATATTCTAGAAACCCTCGAAGGGGTTGTGTTTCCCAGAGCATTAAATGGAAAATATTTAAAGAAATATTACCCTAGTATCTGGATGGATGCATAAAAGTATAAGTGCCGATAACAGTCCTATCGGCTAAAATTATACAAGGATGTCAATGTCTCATAAAGTGCTGATGCAATAGACAAGATTTACAAGCTTAACAAGGATTGGATAGCCAATATCGCACGCAGGCGAATCTGGTCAGCTTCCTTTATTTCTTTGATGTCTTCATCGGCAGCACCCTCCACAGGCTTGAGTTTTTTCTTCATGGCCAAGGCTTTGCGAGCCTGGATGTCTCTTTCTTGCTGAAGGGCCTTGATGGCATCGGGTAGCTGGCTTTCTTCTTGTTGGGCATGAGTTAAGGCTGCCTCGACTTCTTTCAATTCAGCCAATAGAGCCATCTTCTTTGCCGATAAATCTAAGATTTTCTGTTTAAGTTCAGCGCCCGAAGTCTGCAAGTTGCCGATGCCCTTGTGCTTCTCATCGGCAATCTGTTTCAGTTGTAGCATCTCTTCTTTGAGTTGAGCCTGAGCTGCTCTATCGGCAATGCGTTGAGCAGCCCGTTGATATTGCAGTTGGTGGCTTTCTAAATGGGCTGCTGGGAAGAGTGCTTCTTCAACATCGGCAGGGACCTGGCCACGGATTGTTTTGAAAATTGCCTTTGCGGGGTCCGAGTCATCTACCAGTTGGGCGGTATCCTGCTGTAACAAGTCCAGGAGAGCTTCCAACTTGGACTTAATTTCTGCCGATATTGTTCCCAGTGCAAGGGAAGAACTTGTTTCCTCTCCATCATCGTCAGAAACGTCAATGGCAAAGGAAAATAGGTTGTTTGGGGAGTCTTGTTCCTGAGAAAAAGAAAAAGAGGTCAGTTAAGGATAAGTATGAATATTATAAATCGACTAGGTCAATCGGCTTACCTGTTTCAAGGCAATTTCCTGTACTTGGCTGGAGGAAGCAGCCTGGAGTATGCCGTGTGGAGGATCGGCTGAGCTTGCCGATGGATTATCCTCTGTGGCCTCATCGGTGGTTGGCCCTTGGGGTATGATGACCGATGGTATGTCCTGTATAGGAGGATTAACTGCTTGCTCAATTGCATCGACTGATTCTGGCCGGCTTGCAGACGTTGGGGCAGATGTGGGGATCGGCATGGACTTCTGTCGTTTTGGCTGTGCCTCGGCGTCTGTTAAGGCTTTGCGCTTTGCTTGGGCCTCAGCAATGATTGGCTGGGGGGCATCGGCACTTGTTGGTTGTGGAGCTTGAACATCTGGTACGCTTGCCGATGTACCCATTTGTTGCTGCAAAACAAGTGTAAGGTATGATATTTAACAGATAAAATGTAAAATCAAAGGAATACCTCTAAAGGTTTGTCAAAGGTAGTGGTGCTTGATGTCGGAGGAATTGCCGATGATGATCCAGCAGCGGCTCTTACACCCTGATGATTAATGTTAATACAGTTTGTGATCGGCATGAGTAGAAATAAATAGGGTTGTTACCTTGAATGCCTTGATCAGGGTTGTAGCAGCAGCCAATGGAGTGGCCCTAGCTGTAGCCAATTTGGACTTGGAGGTGATGGTCTTGGCACGGGTCTTCTGGTGAGTCAAAGCAGCTAAGGTGGGAGCGTTGTAGCCGATCGGTGATATCGGGGAAACAGGCTGAAGATCGAAGGGTTTCCCACTTTTGCTCATAGATGGTGCTGGGTTGTTAACCTATCACGAGAAAGTTAGTTACCGATATATGAAAGGAAAAAGCAGAAGGGAGTTAAAAGAAACTTACTGCGTCATCGGGAATGGCGTATTCAGGGTCGATCATGTGCCGATATGTGTGAGCAGATGTTGCAAATAGTTGTTCCCTCCACTCTCGCCACCATTGCTTATATGATTCGGTGATGAAAGATGCTGGCGTCCAGATGGATAGATCGACATCTATAGTATCGGCATCGGGGGAGAGTCGCACTACCCTGCTCCAATCTGTTCCGCAGGTGATTGTTTCTCTGGGTTTGATCACATCGGCAAAACAAAGTTTGATTGGCAGTTGCCCAAAAGCCAATTGACGGGATACTGCCGATGGATTGTAAAATTCATACGTGATATTGGTGTTTTTCCCGCTACCGAATGTGTTTACTGGGATTGCCCTGGGAGTAATGATGGCCATCATGAGTTCATTATCTTGATTCAGAGTGTCATCGGCAAAGTTGAAAAGAAGGGGGAATCTGTTTTCTTCGTCAATATAAGGTACCCAGGCCCTATGATCACGAGAAATACCATTGTAAAAGATTTGGAAGAATCTGCCGATCTAGGTCTTCATTGGCCTCTGTTCCAGGGAGGACAATTATGGCTTCACCAAAATTGAGGGGTGAGCGTGTTGCCGAATTCCTCATCCCCAAGCACGTGGTCTTCAGCAATTTCTCGTGGGAATTGTTGGGCAAAGAAGTCCCATTGCAAACGTTTGTGCATATGGGCATTCAGCCACATGTTGATAAACCACCACGGGCCTCCTAAGTTGCCGATGGGTTCGCCAAGCAAAAGTTTCTGAGACACTTGATGAAGAAGATGATAAGTGGAGCTCAGAAGGTATCGGCCAAGAGGGAACCTTACACCAGTTGGCCAAGAGTTCAGCCGCAGGGAGAAAGGCGTTGGTTGGTCCTACTGATCGACCACAGAAGATAAATTTTTCTAACCATATATTGAAGAATGTGGCATGTTCCCTCTGGTTAACTGTCCCGGTCCTCTAGCATTCTTGAATATATCCCGTCCAACCGCCGATGTTGCGGGTATTCACCCTATATTCAGATTTTCTGTCATAGATGGAGCCTTCATCGGCAGTTGAAATGTCCAAGCCAGTGAGCATGTAGACATCGGCAAGTGTGGGAGTAGCTGGGCCATGTCCAAACATAAAAGTGTTTGTTGTGTCTGACCAAAAGTAAGCAGCTGCAATCATCATTGACTCGTTCTTTTGCATATCGGCAATGGATAGCCTAATGCATTGGTCTAACTTCCGTTCTGCCCAGTGTACTTGCATCGACCTGTTGACCCTCAAGTACCAATCTTTCCACCCTTTGGTGGTTTTGGGCCAAGATCGGAATGTATCTTTCCATAAATTCAGAGAGAAATTTTGGGCTCTAAAAGGGATTCTGTTAACCTCTGCATTAATCAGATCAGTTGGATCTAGGTTGCCCATTGGTCCTAGGCATTGGAAATGCGGCTGATCGGTTGGAATAACTAATTTGTTGCGAAGTTCCTAAGTTTAGGGGATCCGAAGAACAAAGAAAAAGAGAAAAATTACCAACTGTATGAACTAGCAAAGACCAGAGGAATCGAGGTAAAAAGTAACAGAAGTGGAACGAACCACAGGGACGTCGAAGTTGATTGCCATTATCTTGAGGTAGATGGGGGCACGAGCTGGAGACTCGAGGTTGACGCTGGAGAAAAGTTCTTGTTGGTTGAGGTCGCGCAGTTGTTCGTTGGAGCCGCCACCGGAAAGAGAGAATGCCGAAGATTGGAGTCTGAGGGTAGAAGACGAGCGTTCCGGAGAAATCTATTTATAAGCCGCTTGGAGTAGGGGTATTCTGGACTTATCTCTATGCCGCACGCATGTAGGTCGGGGTGGTTCAGATGGATATGGTAACTGTTCGCACGATAATCAAGGGATTGTACAGATGATTTGATGGCAAGTAATCATGACTTGGAAGAGATCTCGGTATAGGATATTTTAATTCTGAAAATGGCGGCATTATTATGTTAGGATCTTGCCGATGGATTATTGTTTCGGTATCTTAACCATAATCAGGGCAAGAGTGGTTGGAAATTGTGCGATATTTACTGAGGTGCGTGAATCAGGATTAGATTTGATTAGATTTGATAACAGATCAAGTTTTGGCTTGGAGGATGAGTTACGGTAATTGGGCGAAGGCAAACGTTATCTGGAGTAAATTTTGGAGCATTAATGGTTTTATACTCCAAAATTGAGGGGCATGTGTTGACACCGTTTTTTTGCACGTGTCAAAATGATCAGAGTGGGCTAATCGGCAGGAGGAAAGTTACTGTATACGCTGACAGCCGATGAAAATCAGCTTGTAAAGATGGTTGCCGATGAATGGTGGTGATCGATGGAAAGGTTGATTTAGACTCGGGCGTTGCCGATAAGGTTGGAGATGTTATTGTCGATGCCGATGAAGGAAGGCTTGAAAGCTACTGCCGATGAAACAGGAAGTATGCCGATGGAAAGGAGGTCGGTGAGAATTCCATTGTAATTGAGACGGACAGGGAAATAGATAGGAGTTGATTTCCTTTTCCATATTTGTTAAAGTATGATTCATGTAAGAGTCACGTGTTTCCTTAGATATGGACTTGGTGTCCTAGTCGTATTTGGTTATGTCTCTTTAGATCAGGGTATAAATATAGATTGAGGGGCAATGTAATAGAGATATCAATCAATATCAAAACCAATTTTTACTCCTATTTGCATCTACTTACTTTTCGGCGACTTCGTCAATTCGCATATTTTTCTTTTTTACGAGTTCTCATTGATTCGGCGAGTTGCATCGCTTCAGTGCAACCTTCGGCGATTCTCAAGTTCCGCGTGAGTACCTCTTGGCCATGACTTCCAGGCGTATCGCTGTTGTCAGGACCAAAGTGCTCGTATCTTCATCCTTGTCGATTAACAGGTCAAATCGACTGGCACGCTTTGGATATCGATTCGGGTATTAGCCCTTTGTGTTTGCAGATCCACTTTTGCATCAACAGAGGTCCAGCGTCCGGTCAATATGACCGGAGAGTCCGGTCACCCCACGTTGTGCCCAGTGAAGGGGTACAACGGCTCTATTTTGTGAGGGCTTCTTTTTAAGCCCCATGGCCAGCTCAAGCTCACGCTCTTGGCCATTTGCTTTGACATAGCAACCTTGTGAGCTTAGCCAAAGTCCTTCCACTCATCTCCATCATTGATTCATCATCTTTGTGAGATTGGGAGAGAATTCAAGTGCATTGCTTGAGTGTTTGCATCTAGAGGCACTTGGTGTTCGTGTTTCGCTATGGGATTCACTTGTTACTCTTAGTGGTTACCGCCACCTAGATGGCTTGGAGCAGCGAGGATCATCGAGCGGAGGTTGGTGATTGTCTCCGGCTCCGATCGTGGTGATTGTGAGGGGTTCTTGACCTTTCCCCGGTGGAGAGCCAAAAGGTACTCTAGTGGATTGCTCGTGGCTTATGTGATCCTTCTCTTGTGTTGGATGTGCGACACCCTATTGAGGGTTTGGCATGTGATGCCAATTAGCGCATGAACCTCTAAGTGAGTGAATCGCCACAACGAGGAGTAGCTTGCCGGCAAGCAAGTGAACCTTGGTAAAAAATCATTGTGTTCATCATTTGATTCCAAGGTGATTGATCTTCATTGTTATTCATTCTTGTGATCGATTGGCTCCTTCCTCAACACGATGGTATAACCGTCTTGCTCACTCTTTTATATTACCGCAAACTAGTTGTCAAGCTCTTTAGTGTAGCTAGTTGTGAGAGCTTGTTAGTTTGGTTAGTATGGCTCTTTAGTTAGCCTTTGAGAGCACACTAATTTAGTGTAGTGACATAGCTATTGTGTGGATAGAAACTATATAAACTAAAATTGTGGTAGGTGGCTTGTAATTTTAGTAGGCTAGCGCAACACTTGTTTCGCCTCATAATTGTCTAACCGGTTTGTTAAGTGTTGTTGTAGAATTTTTTAATAGGCTATTCACCCCCCTCTAGCTATTAGGACATTTCAAGTGGTATCGGAGCCGAGGTCACCGTGATTTGAGGCTTAACAACCTTCGGTGTAAAAATGGCTCAAATCAACAATACCAAGAAGCCACCCCAATTTGATGAAACAAATTATCCATATTGGAAATCAAAGATGACCATACATATTAAGTCAATCAATAAAAAAGTGTGGAAGGTGGTAGAAACTAAAATTGAGATTGGTGATCCGGAGAATCCCACCACGGCCGAAGAAGTGCTTCTCCAAAACAGTGACATTGCTCTAAGTGCCATTCATGATGCAATTGATGAGAGAACATTTAAATAAATCAAGAATATTGAGATGGCTCATGAGGCTTGGAAGAAGTTGGAAGAATCATTTGAGGGCACTCAAGCCGTGAAGGGTGCAAAGACATACATTCTCAAAGAGAAGTTTGCAAGCTTCAAGATGAAGGAGGATGAGAGTGTGCCGGAGATGTTTCATAGGCTTCAAGTGCTTGTCAATGATCTCAAAGCACTTGGAGAAGAGGTGAAGGACAAGGACTTCTCCCACAAGTTCTTAAGATGCTTACCTTCAAGATTTGGCACATTGATCACTATTCTAGTGAGGAGTGGTTTGGACACCATAACACCAAACCAAGTGTTGGGAGATATAATGACTGATGATACATATAGAGATGATGATGAGAAGGAAAAAAAGAAGGAGAAGAAAGATGAGAGGAAGAAGAAGAGTGTGGCATTCAAAGCCACATCATCCAAGGGCAAGGCAAGGCAAGAAACATCAAGTGAAGATGATGGCTCATGGGATGATGATGATGATGAGAAGATGGCTCTCTTTGTAAAGAAATTTGGCAAGTTCATGATGAAGAAGGGCTACCGTGCTAGAAGAAAGAAATCTTCATCCAAGAATAAAGAAGAATCAAGAAGGTGCTTCAAGTGTGGAAGCAAAGATCATCTTGTTGCTCAATGTCCATACAATAACGACAATGATGATGACAACAAGAAGAACAAGAAGAAAGACAAGAAAGAGAAGACAGACAAGATGACCTTTAAGAAGAAGAAGGGTGGTTCATATGTGGTCACTTGGGATAGTGATGCTTCCTCAAGTGATGATGATGATAGTGATGATGACAAGACCACCAAGAAGAAGGCACTTGCAAGCATTGCAATCAATGAGAAGCCTTCTCTCTTCGACACTCCATCATGCTTCATGGCTAAGGCCACTAAGGTACAAACTTGTGATGATGAAAGTGATGATGAACATGATAATGAAAATGATAGTGATAGTGATGATGATGAACCTACTAAAGATGGATTATACGACATGCTAGAAGATGCTAAAGAACACTTTGACATTAAGAGAAGGGAATGCAAGAGCTTGAATAAGGAGGTAAAAGCCCTTAAGCAAGCCCTTGATGAGCTCAAAGCAACTCATGAGAGGCTAGAGAAAGCCCATGAGAAGCTTGGCAAGGCTCACAAAAAGCTTGAAAAGGCTCATTCCTCTTTGCTTGATGAGCAAAATAAAAAGAAGCATGTTGAAACTTGCAATATAGGCTTGACTTGTGATATAATTGATGAATCATCATCTATGCCTATCATTGTTGCTCCTACTAACCCTTCTTGTAGTGCTTTCACTTCTACCTCATCTAGTAGTGATGGTTTCACTTGTGATGCCTCACTAATGGTTGAGAATGAGAACCTCAAGAAGGAGGTCAATAAGCTCACTCACACCTTGGCTAAGGCCTATGGTGGTGAGGACCGCTTGCTTATGTGCTTGGGTAGCCAAAGAGCTTCTCTCTATAAAGAGGGATTTGACTATACCCCCAAGAAAGGCAAGGCGGCTTTTGCTCCTCGCAAGACTAGTTTTGTGAAGAACAATGGTCGATTTTGCACTAGTTGCAAGCAAGTTGGTCATAAAGAGCATGAGTGCAAGAGCAAGAGCAAAAATGCTAATGTATCCTCAATTAAGATTAATTATTTCTATGTGCTTACCAAGGGTACAAATGGTGTGAAGGCTAAGTTCATTGGTAAACCATGGATGGGCTCAAAGAAGAAAGCCATTTGGGTACCAAAGAGCTTAGTGACTAACCTTCAAGGACCCAAGCAAGTTTGGGTACCTAAAAAGAATTGATCTTCTTTTGTAGGTCAATTACAAAGCCAGAGGAAGGCATTGGGTTCTTGATAGTGGGTGTACTCAACATATGACCGGTGATTCAAGAATGTTCAACTCAACCAACACCAATAGCAATGATGGTTATGATAGTATCACATTTGGTGACAATGGCAAAGGCAAGGTCAAAGGGCTCGGTAAGATTGCAATATCCAATGACATGAGCATTTCCAATGTGTTGCTAGTAGAGAGCTTGAATTTCAACTTGCTATCCGTGGCTCAATTGTGTGATCTTTGATTCAAATGCATATTTAGGGTAGATGATGTAGAGATCATAAGTGTAGATGACTCTAATTTGATCTTCAAAGGCTTTAGATATAAAAATCTATACTTGGTTGATTTCAACGCTAGTGAAGCTAGATTATCTACATGCTTGTTCACTAAGTCTAGCATGGGTTGGTTATGGCATAGAAGGCTTGGTCATGTTGGAATGAAACAATTGAATAGATTGATTAAGCATGACTTGGTTAGAGGCTTAAAAGATGTTGTGTTTGAGAAGGATAAGCTTTGTAGCTCTTGTCAAGTCGATAAACAAGTTGGAAACACCCATCCTAAGAAAATCATGATGAGCACTAGTAAATCATTTGAGTTATTGCACATGGACTTGTTTGGGCCAACACAATACACTAGCATTGGTGATAACAAATATGGCTTTGTGATAGTGGATGATTATACTAGATACACTTGGGTATTCTTTCTAGTGGACAAAAGTGATGTATTTGCAACATTTAAATCATTTGTCAAGGACATTCACAATGAGTTTGAAACAATCATCAAGAGAGTTAGAAGTGACAATGGTAGTGAGTTTAAGAACACTAGAATTGATGAGTTATGTGATGAATTTGGAATTAGACATCAATTCTCGGCCAAGTACACTCCACAATTAAATGACCTTATTGAGAGAAAGAATAGAACACTCATTGATATGGCAAGGTCTATGCTTAGTGAGTATAATGTGAGTCAATCTTTTTGGGCCGAAGCTATCAACACGGCTTGCTATTGTAGCAATCGCCTCTATTGTCATCCATTGAAAGAGAAGACACCATATGAGCTCTTGAATGGTAGAAAGCCCAACATTGCATATTTTTGGGTCTTTGGTTGCAAATGCTATATCTTGAAGAAAGGCACTAAATTGGGCAAGTTTGACAAAAAATGTGACGAAGGATTCCTACTTGGTTATTCCACTACAAGCAAAGCATATAGAGTTTGGAATTTAGATAGTGGTACTCTTGAGGAAGTCCATGATGTTGAATTTGATGAAACCAAGGGTTCACAAGTAGAGAATGAGAACTTGGAAGATGTTAGAGGCATTCAACTTTCAAATGCCATGAAGAATATGGATATTGGTGAATTGAGGCCTAGGCAAGTGAATGATGATGAAGATGATCAAGTGCAAGTGCTCTCTAACTCAAATGTGCAAGATGATACAAATCAAGTTAGTACAAGTGGCTCTCATGATAATGAACAATATCAAGTGGCTAGTACATCATCTCAATCCAATGGTCAAGCAAGTGCAAGCAATCAAGTTCCAATCCTCCAACCAACAAATATTTTAAGGGATCATCCATTGGACACTATAATTGGTGATATTTCTAAAGGTGTACAAACTAGATCAAGATTGGCTTCATTTTGTGAGCATTTCTCATTTGTGTCATCCATTGAACCAAAGAAGATAGATAAAGCATTGAAGGATGTTGATTGGGTGAATGCTATGCATGAAGAATTGAACAACTTCACAAGAAATCAAGTATGGGAATTAGTAGAGAGACCAAAGGGACACAATATGATTGGAACCAAATGGGTCTTTAGAAACAAGCAAGATCAATATGGGATAGTAGTAAGGAACAAAGCAAAATTAGTAGCACAAGACTATACATAAGTTGAAGGTCTTGACTTTGGAGAAACATATGCCCCGGTTGCTAGATTGAAAGCAATTAGGATCTTGCTAGCCTATGCTTGTGCCCACAACATTAAGCTCTATCAAATGGATATAAAGAGTGCATTTCTCAATGGTTACATCAATAAAGAAGTATATGTTGAGCAACCTCCCGGTTTTGAAGATGACAAGAAGCCCGACCATGTGTACAAGTTGAAGAAGGCATTGTATGGCTTGAAGCAAGCACCTAGAGCATGGTACGAGAGATTGAGGGATTTTCTACTCTCTAAAGGGTTCATAATGGATAAGGTTGACACCACTCTTTTCATCAAGAAGATTGGAAAAGATCTATTTATATTGCAAATCTATGTTGATGACATCATATTTGGATCGACAAATCAAGACTTTTGTGATGAATTTGGAAAGATGATGGCCAATGAGTTTGAGATGTCCATGATTGGAGAGTTAAGTTACTTTCTTGGTCTTCAAATCAAGCAATTGAAGAATGGTACTTTTGTGAGTCAAGGCAAGTATATCAAGGACATGATCAAGAAGTTTGACATGAGTGATAGCAAAGTCATTAGCACACCAATGGGAACAAATGACAACTTGGATAGTGATGCAAGTGGAAATATGGTGGATAAAAAATTGTATCGGTCTATGATTGGAAGCCTACTCTATGTGACCGTATCAAGGCCGGAGGTCATGTTTAGTGTATGCATGTGTGTAAGATTTCAAGCCTCACCAAGAGAAAGTTATTTGAAGGCTACAAAGAGAATATTGAGGTACTTGAAGCATACACAAAATGTTAGTTTGTGGTATCCCAAAGGAGCAAAGTTTGAGCTAGTTGGTTACTCTGACTCGGATTATGCGGGATGCAAGGTTGAAAGGAAGAGCACCTCGGGCACATGTTAATTGTTGGGAAGATCACTTGTTTCATGGTCATCAAAGAAGCAAAATAATGTTGCATTATCAACCACCGAAGCTGAATACATATCCGCCGGTAGTTGTTGTGACAAATACTTTGGATGAAGGTCACTTTGAGTGATTTTGGAATCAAGTTCAAGAGAGTGCCATTGCTATGTGACAATGAGAGTGCAATCAAGTTAACCAACAATCCGGTTCAACATACAAGAACAAAGCACATTGATGTTTGCCACCATTTCATAAGAGATCACCAACAAAAAGGGGACATTTGCATTGAGAATGTAGGCACCAAAGATCAACTTGCCTATATATTCACCAAGCCATTGGATCAGAGAAGGTTTTGCAAGCTAAGGAATAAGTTGAACATATTGGATTTCTCAAATATGTGTTGATGCACCCCCCCCATTATATGACATGCCTCTCCTTCGAGCAATCTAAGGTAAAAGTTGATTGGCATGGCATACATCCTTGCTAAGGACTTGTTTAGTGCATCTGGACATCTTTCATATTTAATAGGCTCATTCATGAAAATCAAATGAATTTGATGATTGTATGGTACCACTATTGCTTCTATGCTTGACTTGATCTAGTGGTAGCATATGACATGTTTGTGGGCTTGTAAGCCTAGTGTTTGATCTAAAAAATGAGCTCTAAGTGTTTAACTCAACATGGTACAAGATAACTCTTATTTGGAGGTGTGAAGAAGCTTGTCCTTGGATCAAACCGAGTTAAATATCTTTGGCAAATGATCTAGATTGGACCAAATTTGGGAAAATGATCCTCATCCCATTGATTGACATTGGTAATCTCAACCTATCTACATTTTGAACCTTTATGGTCATTGATGACAAAGGGGGAGAAAAACAAAGATATTAGTACATGGGGAGAAAAACAAAGATATTAATGTAATAAGATAGTGAAAAGACAACAAAGGGAAGAATTTGAAATAGGGGGAGAGATATGACAAAAGAAATTGATCAATTAAAATTTTGAGCACACAAGTAGGGGGAGCAAGCTCATGAACTTGTATGATGCATTTGAATGTGCATTTTATATGATTGCTTGCATGGCACAAGTGTTAAATTTCAATATCCATGCTTGTGTGGTGTATGCTAGTTGTAGGTTTGAATGATGAAATGAAAATCTAGCATGCATAGGTTATCTAGTGATTCCATTTCCAAGTGTTTCCAAGTGGTATGAAGCTAACCATGGTGCTAAGGATGGTATAATGGTGCACTCTGATTGGTATCACGCTTCAAAGGTCCATCTTTTATACCTTAGCATCATTTGGTAGACATTGTCTCCTATAATTTCCTATCTAAGCATATGTGCAAGCTACAATCCAAACTCTTAGTACATATGTAGGGGGAGCAATTGCTATCATTTGGAGTTCATGAAACTTATTCATATCCTTTTACACATAGTAAATATGCTTGGGCAAGCAACATGGATTTAATTGAATTTCAATTCATATCTTTGAGAAAGGGTTGTCATCAATTACCAAAAAGGGAGAGATTGAAAGCTCTAGTTTGGTTTTGGTGAATTAATGAAACCCTAAGTGCTAACCTAGTTTATCAAGTGATCATGACATAGGTAGCACATTTCAAGTGGCGAAGCAAATGAAGATCATGAGATGATGATGGTGATGCCATGGTGATGATCAAGTGCTTGGACTTGACAAGAAGAAAGAGAAAACAAAAGGCTCAAGGCAAAGGTATAAATGATAGGAGCCATTTTGTTTTGGTGATCGAGACACTTAGTGAGTGTGATCATATTTAGGATCGATAGCCGTACTATTAAGAGGGGTGAAACTCGTATCGGAATGCGGTTATCAAAGTGCCACTAGATGCTCTAACTCATTGCATATGCATTTAGGATCTAGTGGAGTGCTAACACCCTTGAAAATGTTTGTGAAAATATGCTAACACATGTGCATGAGGTGATATACTTGGTGGTTGGCACATTTGAGCAAGGGTTAGGAACTTCACCGGCGCCCTATACAGAAAAGATGGAGGTCACTGTAAGTGACCGGACGCTGGCCTTAGTTGGACCGGCACGTCTGGTCTGGAGAAGCTACAAAGACGCTAGCGTCGGTCTCTGACCGGACGCTGGGTCACTTTGTGATCAGACGTTGGAGGGGTGCATCCGGTCCTGCTGACGTGGCAGCGCACAGGGGAGTCACCGTGTGACTGGACGCTGGGTGTGTTCGGTCGAGCGTCTGGTCATGAAAAGTCGTCTCTGGATGCTTACTGGAAATGACCGGACGCTGGTGTTCAGCGTCTGGTCACTTTGAGCTGCTGCGTCCGGTCGTCACTTGACCGTTGAGATCGGGCGATCAGTATTTGAAGAGAGGGGACACATGGCACGCATCGCGAGACCGGACGCTGAGGTCTAGCGTCCGGTCACCCCATGTTGTGCCCAGTGAAGGGGTACAATGGCTCTATTTCGTGGGGGCTTCTATTTAAGCCCCATGGCCGGCTCAAACTCACGCTCTTAGCCATTTGCATTGACATAACAACCTTGTGAGCTTAGCCAAAGTCCTCCCACTCATCTCCATCATTGATTCATCATCTTTGTGAGATTGGGAGAGAATCCAAGTGCATTGCTTGAGTGTTTGCATCTAGAGGCACTTGGTGTTCGTGTTTCGCTGTGGGATTCACTTGTTACTCTTGGTGGTTGCCGCCACCTAGACGGCTTGGAGCAGCGAGGATCGTCGAGCGGAGGTTGGTGATTGTCTCTGGCTCCGATCATGGTGATTGTGAGGGGTTCTTGACCTTTCCTCGGCGGAGAGCCAAAAGGTACTCTAGTGGATTGCTCGTGGCTTGTGTGATCCTCATCTTGTGTTGGTTGTGCGTCACCCTATTGAGGGTTTGGTGTGTGATGCCAATTAGCGTGTGAACCTCCAAGTGAGTGAATCGCCACAACGAGGAGTAGCTTGCCGGCAAGCAAGTGAACCTCGGTAAAAAATCATTGTGTTCATCATTTGATTCCGAGGTGATTGGTCTTTATTGTTATTCATTCTTATGATTGATTGGCTCCTTCCTCAACATGGCTGTATAACCTTCTTGCTCACTCTTTTATATTATCGCAAACTAGTTGTCAAGCTCTTTAGTGTAGCTAGTTGTGAGAGCTTGTTAGTTTGGTTAGTGTGGCTCTTTAGTTAGCCTTTGAGAGCACACTAACTTAGTGTAGTGACATAGCTATTGTGTGGATAGAAACTATATAAACTAGAATTGTAGTAGGTGGCTTGCAATTTTAGTAGGCTAGCGCAACACTTGTTTCGCCTCATAATTGTCTAACCGGTTTGTTAAGTGTTGTTGTAGAATTTTTTAATAGGCTATTCACCCCCCTCTAGCCATTAGGACCTTTCACTCTGGCGTGCTCGTCTTCCTCGGGTCGGCTCCAATTTCATGGTTGTCGCTGAAACAGAAGGTGGTGGCGCTGTCTACGTGCGAGGCAGAGTACGTAGCGACGGCCACAGTGGTGTGCCAAGTTGTGTGGCTGCGCCGACTGCTGGGCGAGCTGACCGGTGCGGAAGCTCACCCACCAGCACTGATGGTGGACAACCATCCCGCCATCGCCCTTGCAAAGAATCTGGTTCTCCACGACCGGAGCAAGCACATCGACATGAAGTTCCACTTCCCCAGGGACTGTGTCGATGAAGGGCAGATCGTCATCGAGTTCGTCGAAACTGGTTGACAACTCGCGAACGTCCTCACCAAGCCGCTCGGACGTCTTCGACTCACGGAGCTGAAGGAGATGATCGGTATGGAGGGGGTACAAAGGATAGCAGTAGGATTAGGGGAAGAATTGTTAGATAATCTACTGCTTTCTTGTGTGAACACACAGCAAGGGAAGACAGCGCCGAAAAGGCTCCCTACTATGGTACTGTAGCAGCTGCAGGGACAGGTGCCGAACGGCTCACCTGCCTCATTGTAGCCACAGTAGGGACAAGCACAGAAGTCAGTCATGTTGTGTTATCTAGTCACTGTTGCAGCACGACAGCTATATTAGGACTAGATGGATATAGTTGTATATATAGTTTGCCACTGCAACTCAACAAAAAGAGTTCAGATTTACCATTTCCTATACAGGGCTCCGGCCAACGCTGGTGCTTGTACTGTGTGTGTATGCTCTGTTCTCCCTTCTTTCTTCTACCTCTGAGCATAGTGTGTGGTCGGACAACGTCTGTCGCGCTCGGCCGTGGTCGGCAAGACTGGTTAGTGGTCGACTCACTTGAGCCGGTGATCCAGTGGGCTAACACTCTTGTTGATATGTTGGAGGTGTGTTCTCCATGTATGAATGCATAGTTCTCCTGCCTAGAGATTGACACCGCAATATCATGCACAATGTCATGAACTCTGCATGTTTTCACATTCCCCAGATTATCTAACATAGATGGTTGAATCATGCACCGGCTGATGAGCTCATAGAAGTAACTTTCAGCAACTTCTTCAAGGGTTCTTGTAGTTGTGTCATCTACTACCAACCCTTTAGCTACCCACCTATTCACTAGGTGTTTTCTTTCAATCTCAAAATCTTCAGGAAAGATACTGAGATGCAAAAAGCAAGGCTTTAGATGCGAAGGCAAGTGGCTGTAGCTAAGGCTAACCACTCTCCTTAGCGCATCAAGGCTGGGATTGGTAGCTAGATCCGAGGGGAGTTGCTTGTATATACTCTCCCACTCCTCTGTGTCTTTATTGGCAAGTAGGGCTCCAATTGTCAGAATGGCAAGTGGGAGTCCACCACATTTGTTCAGTATTTTTTCAACTATTCCTTTGGTTTTGTCACCTCTCTCTAGGTCATCAAGACTTCTATTAGTCTTTTTCAGAAACAAGGTTCTAGCCTCTTCTATCCCTAGGAATTCAGGTTGGTGGATGTGTGATGGGTGACTAATACAGTATTCAGCTAATGTATGATTCCTTGTAGTCACTACCACACAACTATCATCCTTACCACTATATGGAAAAGTAACCTTAATGCTATTCCATGCATCAATGGTCCAAACATCATCCAAAACAATAAGGTACCTTGTTTCCTTAAGTCTTTTGGATATGTAGTCAGCAAGATGTACTTCTCGCACCAGTTGCCCTTGATGATCTTCTAAGAGCTTGTTCAATGACTCAACTCCAAATAGCTGCTTCACCATCTCCTTTAAAATCTCCTTTTCGTCAAATGACTGTGACACTGTGATCCAAGCACGGGTGGTGAACATGTCACTGAGATCCTTGCTATCAAACACCTTCTTCGTGAGAGTTGTCTTGCCAATGCCACCCATACCAACAAGGGATACCACTCTTGGACCTTTATGTTCCATGGGTTCCCTCGGCTTGCCTATTAATTCCATTATGTTCTTCTTCGGCTCATCCAAACCAACAAGTTGGGATTCCTCAACATTTAGAGCCGTGAAATTCCGGGTAAACTCTCTGTCACCTATCACATCAGTGGAGGCCGGTGGATGGTGTGAGCTTGATTGCATTGTACCTCATGTTCCTTTGGCTCACCTCCTGGACTCTTAGTTTGAGCGTGCGTATCTGGACAGCATTGCGATGACGCTCTCGCAAGCTGAGAAGTTGTTCCATAAGGCTCTTGTTCTTGACGAAGACCATGAACTCCTCTAGGTTATCTTCAATGTCATAGGCCAAATCGCGGATCAGCTCTGAATACGCCTTCACCACCCCAATGTTCTCACGTGCTCCATCAGCGGCTCTAAGGAATGCTTGCATCATCTTTAGCTCATCGCTGATGAACCTGACAACGAAAAAGATAAATAAATATGCATTGCATGCATTTTGAATATATATATACTTCATTTTTTTCTAATACATTCCACAGCCAATACGTTTCCAGGAAACTGAATAGTATGCTGGCAAAATCCAAAAAAGTATTTTATGTCTGGGGCTAAAAATTTAACAACTTAGCATATAAGTACTAACCACGAGTTCACTAATATGCTGTGATAGTATAGCTGTAAGGCTACAGCTAGACTTACATTCTATATATTTTGGATTAAAATCCTAATAAGATATATATATTTCGAACTAGTGCATATCATTTGTTTTCTTTTGAAACCAGTTCCAAAGAATGTGCAATGCAGGTGTGTGAATCTTATTAGTCTTAATTAAAGGCTTCTTTTGCAGCTTCCACATTAATCCTCACGAAATTTGTTTGAGAGAAAAGATGAATCCTATAATTCGTAAAGGTACAGAAATATCTAACCATTAATTATGTATTGTATAACCATTATTATTAACAATAGTAGCCATTGAACCTTTTCTTTTAAATATCCACCCCTGCCATTACAAAAGTAAACCTTAAATAAGCCCTTTAAATCTCCATCAAAATTACTTACCTTTGCCATTATAAAAATATATAAACAATTCTGTATTTTTTAATCTAAAGTACTCATTTATGTACCTATTTAAATAATATCAAATAATCCATAAAATTACATCTAAACTACTCGCCTCCTCCACGATAGTTAACTAATAACTTGAAAAGAACCTCTACATTCTTATTCTTCTAGATTACCCACCTCTACCATTATGAAAAATAACACAAAGTATACACATGTATATATTCTAAATTGCCAACTTCTACTATTTATAATAAATAAGAAAAAGTAGCTCAAAGAATGCAAGCTTGATGCTTCACACCATGCATTCCCACGTTAAATGCAAGCGGAGACCAATAAGCCTAAACGTTCATAGTTTGCCAACAATTTATAGAAACGGGTAATTGAAGTCTATTAGATCCAGATAAATCCTTTGTGTCTATAAGTCTATAACAAATGGCAGAAAGCAAAGCGAAGCTAAATGATTAACTGTGGCTCAAATGTATCCATGAACTTCTAACACATACTCATGTTTCTTAAAAAAAATCTTATGGAGGAGCATGGGTTGATGGACTAGTTTTTGCGGAAACATGTAAAACTAACAGTTTCATATATCTCTTGAATTCAATAAAATTTATTATAATCATGTTGACAGCATAGACATGGATTTACAGAAACAAAGATGGCAATATATATTTCAATCATGTAGGACCGCTTTACTACAAGGGGAAATCATGCAAAAACCTAAAAATTACCTAGAAAAATCATTATGTAAAATGAAACCTAAAACGAGTGAAAACAACGTGGTAAGTATTCCATTCATTCCAAATTGAATGTAATTATTATTTAATTAGGTGCAGCGTAATATGAAACTAATCATTTTTCTTATGTTACATTGCCCCTGACAATAAAACAATACTATCCCCATCCTAAAGTATAAGTGATTTTGAATTGTCCCAAGTATAACTATTCTAAGTTTGATCAAATTTATAGAAAAGAACAATAATATTGATAATACCAAAATGCATTTTCGTAATTTACCTCTTTGATGTGGTAGGTGCTAGCACTTTTTCTACAAATTTTGTCAAACTCATGATAGTGTGCTTAGCACAAATTGAGATCCTAGTAACAAAAAGATAATTTCAAATAATCTAGTAGACCTGCTTAAGTTTTATCCTAAATTTACAGATTATTAATCATAATTTTTTATAAAAGATTCTGAAGTTTGACACAACTTCAAAATAATAAAAAAATCCATGGAAGCCCCCACTAGATAGATCCTTTTGTTTTCACTTTACTAGATTTTGAAATGAATATTTAGGACCCTAAAAGAATTCAAATGAAAAAGGTGCTGCAGATATCATCTACTAAAACTTTGTTTTGATCGTTTTTCTATCCAAAGTTGTTTAAAAATTTAAAAATTTAAAATCATTAATATTAAAATAGAATTTCTAGGCCCTAACTGTTTTTTAAATGTAAAAGTCATCAACTACAAAGTATCATATATCTTCGAGTACTACAATTTTAGTTTAGGCCGTTTCTCCATCCAAGATACTTTGAAAAGCTAAAAAAGGTTAATTTCAAATTCTGAAAACTTAAATCAGAATTTATATGTACTAAATGATTTTAAATGAAAAAGTTGCCAGCTGTAAAGTTGCAGATTGCTACGAGTATTACAACTATGGTTTTAGTCATTTCTCTATCTGAAATCATTTGAAAAATTTTAAAATATTGAATTTTAAATTATGAAAAATTTAGACAAAATTTTTGTGGCTTCAATGATTTCAAATGGAAAAGTCTTGGAGTACTGCAACTTTGATATAAAGTTTATTTTCATCCTATTTGATTTGAAAAAAAAGAATTTATTATGCTACACATATTTTTAGAGCCGGGCTAAATTGCCACTCAGAGGCCTCTAAAATACATGCGAGCTGGCCGGCTCAGAACCATTTTCAGATGTGAATTTACTAAGCCGCCTCTAAATGACTTTTTGTAGACAGAAAAACCTCCGTTACCAGGCGACAGTAGTAGAGGAAGTACCAGATATCGTCGTGCACCCCAAGCAGCAGGCCCATCTCCTCCCTTGCCGCTGACGAGGCGACGCGGAGCGCGCTGCCCACCAGTGTGGTGGCCATGCCCAGCGCCGTCTCCGCCATGGCGGCGCTGCTCTCCCTGCAGCTGCTGCTTCAGTCTTCACCACTCTCTCCTCCTGATCAGTATACAGCATACGCCTATGAGATGATGGTCGATGCAAGTGTGCAGCAGTGCAACTGTATGCGTGGTAATTAGTACATAACTAATCACTACGATTAGTTATCACAGGTGGACTAACTGCAAAGATGGATGAGAACAAAGCACGCCTGCAAACTGAATAAGATGCTGATCAGTATACAACATACGTCCATAAGATGCTGTCTTCTCATTTTGCGTTTGCACGCCTCTGCATCGAGGAAGTAGAACAGAGCACCAGCAATGCAAAACCAGTCAAGCGCCGGTGGACACGATTGGGCGAGATGCCGCGCAGATCGGCGCGCGTCTCGCTCGGGACGGCCTCGAAACTGCCGTATCCCGGCCTCCAAAGAATAGATTGGCTAGGAAGGCACTCACCCCACGTCGGCTAAGCAGAGTCGCCGGCGGCAAGGTCAGGTCCCCGGAGCTCGCGGCATTCGCCACCAGCACAGTGTAGAGAGGGAGAGTGAGAGGAGGGGGCAGGGGAGAGTGGTGCTCTGAACTTGTGGTCGTGCTCGTGTCTTGAACGTTGTGCAAGTTTGCAACTTGTTGTGTGTGCAGATGCAGCATGAGCCATGGCGGGGACAAGCTTTTAGCCATTTGTTATGCAATAGATGATGGTCTGCACATTGTTAATTGTGTTATCGAGGGCGAAACGTGTAGGTCACATGGACAGGAGAGGTAAAAGACATTAATAAAGAGGGAATAGACAAAAGTCCTGTAAACTGAAAGAATCAGTTCACATGGTTAAGCTTTTTTTCGCGACCATGCTCTGCATGTATATCATTAAGAAGGAAAAGAAGTTGTTACATAGGTAAACGCCGGTCGGCCTAGAATGCGAGCGGCACACTACGGCCGAACAAAGTTAACCCTGCAACAGAAGCAGCGGAGACTCTAGAAACTATTACATAAGAACAAATTTTGCGACATTTTCGACCGGCGAAGATCAACCAAGGACCCTGGGCGCCCACAATGCGGCCAGGTGGCCGTACCCCGCCTGTGACCATCGATCCACCTTCTCCTCAATCACGGTAGCAACATCAACGAGCGTGCGGCCAGCCCCATGGAAAACCCTCTGGTTACGCTCCTTCCAAAGACACCAAGCTCCAAAGATGACAAGGGAGTCAAAACCTTTGCGCCTCGCCATTTCGAGCTGCATTCGGTGCAACAGCCACCAGTCAAGGAAAGGAGCAGCGTCATTAGCCCCCTAATCATGTGGTTAAGCTTTGTTTATTCTTGGCTTATTTTGCCTTCTTTTTATTTATTTATTAGGGCTAAGCATGGAGGGTTGCTCTTGTTTGATCTTGCTAAGTATACGAAATACAAGCTTGATTTTTCTAGAAATAATTTGTGAGTTTAAGAGGGATTGAATAGTCGCAACGTGGTCGATGGTCGGTCAGGTCTTGTGTAATTTGCAAAAAATAAAATAAAATAAAAAATAGAAAAGGTAGTGATTGAACTTTAGACAAGGGTATGTATAGATTTTTTTGCGACAAAGAGAGCCTTTTATTACTGCTCAGAAACAAATTTACAATCGAGCGCAATAATATGATATACACAAGCTGCAGAATTAAAACACACGATGGTTGTGCCTTATCCTTTTCGCCGGCTGTGCAAGCTCATGATCGAGCTGCCCTGTTACACTCTGTCCTTGTGTAGATAACTCTGTCTGTTACCGCTGTGCAAGCTCATGTTTGCCACCCAGGTCGAGACCCTTGCAAAGATGAGGAAGATTGTCGGCCCCCTTGCTCTTCCTGCTGCTGTAATCCCAGTGCTGGCCTATATGGCTATATGCACTTCGAACTGAATAGAACCCATGCTTCTCATAATGCCTGGCTAAAAAAAATCATCCACTCGGAATCTCCAGCTTTAGAATTTGATCCACTTAAACCTAGAGGGCAGGCGACCGGCTGCCCGGGAAAGTTGTGTCCACTAAATTACCACTAGTGAAATATTTAGATTTTAAAACTCACGCACAGAGACTGGATGGCAGTTCAATGAGCCTAAAGGCCTGCCTCTACCCAACAGGGCTTGGTTGAACGACTTCAGACATGCATGCTTGCCACTTACATGAGCTGACTCCACCGGTCCACCCTGAGCCCGAGATATACGCACACTAGATCCATTCTGGACCGAGAACTCCTTCAATGCACATCTTCAGTCTCCTGCGCTTCTTCAGAAGAAGCAGCAGAGCCTAGTTACAACTTAGCTCCGAGAGGATACGTTTGCGATTTCAATCAGTGGCAGCTAATCAAATCTACTTTAGGGGTGGTTTTCAGTCCCGTAAAAGCCACCGGCACTCCGGCAAGCCGGTTTTCACCCGCTTGTGCTTCTACGTGTAAACAAGGGCCTCTTTCCGATCGGAATCTACAGAAGTTGCTCGAGACATCATAGTAGTAGTTATATGGCTTCTGCATTATTAATTTGGGCAAACATCCAGTGGAATATATACAACAAGTCTGCTGTCCAGATTATTATTACACACACAAAGAGTAAAGTTGAGCAACGGGCCGGCCCGGCACGGCCCGGCCCGGGCCCGGGCTAGGCACGGCCCGTAAGGGCACGGGCCTGATTGGCACGGCGTGCCGCCGGGCCGTGCCCCAATGGGACACCGTGTTTGCTTGCAGGCCCAGGCACGGTCCGTGGGCCGATTTACAGGCCGTGCCAGCCCGTTCAGCACGGGGCCCATTAAGACATCAGGCCAGCCCGTGGCCCGCTGTTTAAAAAACACCTTTTTCAAATTCATTTCAACAGATCTACAGTTCAGGACATGTATCAAATTCATTTTCACAATTGACAAGTTCACAAATCACAAAAACATTTCAGAATTCACATTTCAGACATGTATCAAATTCATTTCAGAATTCACATTTTCACAATAGCCCCCCGGCTTACCGGGCCCTACCGGGCCAACCCTAGAAAAACGGGCCGGGCCGTGCCGCACGGCGTGCCTTGTTGACAGCCCAAGCACGGCCTGCAGCGGGCACCGGGCCGGCACGAGGCACGGTCGCGTACGGGCCGGGCCGTTTTCGGACCGGGCCATGCAACCGTGCTTCGGACCGGGCCGAAAGCACGCGGGCTGCATGCTAATCTTTAACAAAGAGTAACCAAGCACAAGGTACAATGATACAAATTGATAATAAAGCAGTCCACATGCCCAATGAACAGAGTGGAGTTTACAAAGGGAGGATGATAATGATGACGTGCAGGAGCTGGGCTGTGCTGACGTGAATTTCCGATGACAATGGGGAAGATGGTGACGTGAAGGCAGATCAAGACTGCGAGCTCTCCCTTGGTTCGGAAACCACCCACATTTGCAGCACAGGGTGATTCTCGTGATTCTCCACTTCCTTCCGTAGCATATCTTGCTTCCCCAAACAACCGAACTCAATAGAAATCTTCTTGAGCTTTGGAAGGTGGTTGATACCATTGATCCCTGTTGTCAAATTGCAATCCAAGATGTCTATTGTTTCCATGTTAGGCGAGGTGCTCTGCTCAAAGGTCACCTCTGTCAGTGCCATTCCAGAATGACTCTGTATGAGGAAGATCCTGAGCTTTGGGAATCCATGCTCCCGGAACACTAACTTCTCTGCATTGAGTGCATTTTTCTTAAGACGAAGTCGCACCAGGTTGGGCAGTTCAGCCAAGGCCTCCAATTCCTTGAGCTGACAATATTTTAAGTCAACCTTCACCAAGTTGTCACATTTACCAACCCAAGCAGGTATCTTCTGAAGAAGCCCCTTCAACTTGAGACGCTCAAGAGAGGGCAGAGATGATGTAAAAGAAACCACCTTATCCAGCACATCAGCTTCTTCTCTCCGCTCCTTAGTACTCACACTGAGGGAACGGAGGGTGGACAGTTTTGGCACAGCCTTACAGAAGGCCTTGCATTTTTTCTTTGAGGCCCCTCTCCCTCTCACAACTATCTTCCTCAGCTGAGTTAGTTCCCCAAGCTCCTTGATTGCTTTCCGGCTTGTTCGCTTGATATCCACTTTCTCTAGTATTTGTAGCTCTTTTAATTTTCCCACTCCTCTAGGCAACTTAATGCCAGATGAAGTAGACCAGCAGCTAGACAGGGCCATGTGCAGGTCAGCAGTTGCAGTAGCATTACACTTTAAATAATCTATGGCATCCTTGAACCACTCCCCAGGTTTGAATTCATCTGTATTGAAACGAGTATAAGAGCCTACCTTGCTGCATCGAAGGCTGCGAAGGTTATGGAGCTTAGTGATTTCTGTTGGTAGAGTCGAAACACTTGATCTCTGTAGGTCTAGAGTCTGTAAGCAAAGCAGATTGCCTATAGACTTTGGAAGTGCATATATATTATTTAGAGACTTTGGATAATGCAAGTACTTCAAGTGTAGCAACAACCCTATGTATTTTATATCTTGTTGGCTTGCCTGAAATTGAGCATGTTTTAAATCCAGAATCCTCAACATCTTGAGTTTGGATGAGCAAAGTAAGGATGCTAGCTCCGGAGGCTCACTGAACACAGTTAAAGACCGGACACAGCTTAAATCCATGGCAATGTTCAGTTTCCTGCAAGCAACACATGACAGATGCCGGATACCAACTCTTGTTGCTATGTTGGAGGTGTGTTCTCCATGTATGAATGCATAGTTCTCCTGCTTAGAGATTGACACCGCAATGTCATGCACAATGTCATGAATTCTGCATGTTTTCACCTTCCCCATATTATCTAACATAGATGGTTGAATCATGCACCGGCTGATGAGCTCATAGAAGTAATTTTCAGCAACTTCTTCAAGTGTTCTTGTACTTGTGTCATCTGCTACCAACCCTTCAGCTACCCACCTATTCACTAGGTGTTTTCTTTCAATCTCAAAATCTTCAGGAAAGATACTAAGATGCAGAAAGCAAGGCTTGAGATGCCAAGGGAGGTGGTTGTAACTAAGGCTAACCACTCGCCTTAGCGCATCAAGGCTTGGATTAGTTGCAAGATCCCAGGGGAGTTGCTTGTATATACTCTCCCACTCCTCTGTGTCCTTATTGGCAAGTAGGGCTCCAATTGTCAGAATAGCAAGTGGTAGTCCACCACATTTGTGCAATATTTTTTCAACTATTCCTTTGGTTTTGTCACCTTTCTCTAGGTCATCAAGACTTCTCTTTGTCTTTTTTAGAAACAAGGTTCTAGCCTCTTCTTTCCCTAGGAATTCAGGTTGGTGGATGTGTGATGGGGGGCTACAGTATTCAGCTAATTTATGATTTCTTGTAGTCACTACCACACAACTATCATCCTTACCACTATATTGGAAAGTAACCTTAATGCGGTTCCATGCATCAATGGTCCAAACATCATCCAAAACAATAAGGTACCTTGTTTCCCGAAGGTTTTTGGATATGTGGTCAGCAAGATTTACTTCCGTTACCTCCTGCCCTTGATGATCTTTGAAGAGCCTGTTCAGTGACTCAACTCCAAAGAGTTGCTTCACCATCTCCTTAAAAATCTCCTTTTGGTCAAATGACTGTGACACTGTGATCCAAGCACGGGTGCCAAACATGTCACTAAGATCCTTGCTATCAAACACCTTCTTGGCGAGAGCTGTCTTGCCGAGGCCGCCCATCCCAACAAGGGATACCACTCTTGGACCAGCATTGGAGGTTTCATGTTCCTTGGGTTCCTTCAATTTGCCTATTAATTCCATCAGTTTCTTCTTCGGCTCATCCAAACCAACAAGCTGGGATTCCTCAACATTTAAAGCCGTGAAATTCCGGGTGAACTCTGTGTCACCTATCACATTACTGGAGGTGGATGGTGTGAGATTGATGGCATTGTACCTCTTATTCCTTTGGCTCACCTCCTGGACTCTTAGTTTGAGAGTCTTTATCTGGACAGCAATGCGATGGCGCTCTCGCAAGCTGAGAAGTTGCTGCCGGAGGCTCTTGTGCTTGACGAAGACCATGAACTCCTCTAGTCTGTCCTCAATGTCATAGGCCAAGTCGCGGATCAGCTCCGAATACGCCTTTAGCACCCCAATGTTCTCACGTGCCCCGTCAGCTGCCCTGAGGAAGGCTTGCATCATCTTTAGCTCATCGCTGATGAACCTACAACAAAAAGGATAAATAAGTACGCACCCCATTTATTTTGAATATATTTTTTCTTTCTCTTGTAATATATTCCACCAGATATAAGGTCAATATGCTCCTAGGAATTTGAATAATATGTTGGCAATTCCCAAAAAATTATTTATTATGTCCGGACATAAAAATGAACTAGTTAGTATATATACGATGTGATGACCACGTCCAGCAACGGGACACACTGACGCTATACCTGTAAGGCCAGTCTCAGTGGGGGTTTCATCTCCCAGTTTTCAACACATCCATATTTTAGAAACGGTGCAGAAGAGTTTCATTCCCATAAAACTCTCTCTACTCCCATGAAACTTTTATCTTCTCTCTCTTCATCAAGACAGTGCCATGTCAGCATATTTAATGCCCATAAAACTCTATGAAATCCCCATTGAGACTGGCCTTAAGACCACTAATATTATGTGGTCCAAAAAAACTGAACCACGAGTTCATTAAAATGGTGTGTCTATTTGATAAATAAGGAGGTTTTAAGGGTCTCTTTGCCATAGCTCCACCAGCTCCAAATTCATGAAAAATAGTTCCAGATTCAATTTTTCTTGCAAAACGGTTCTAGCTCCACCGGCTCCACCATGGATCTACTCCACCAAAACGACGGATCTGCTCCCGATTCACCAAATTGGTGGCGCACCACAATGGGTGCTCCACCAAATTCAAGTTTGGTGGAGTTTGACAAAATTACCCACCATGTCACGGATTACACAGAAAAAACAGTTTGTTCTATTCTTTCCTGTCTTCTTCCCCGTCGTTCTATTCTTTTCTGTCTTCTTCCCCATCGCTCCACACCATTGCCCGCGACCTCACCCTCGGCTAGCCGCGCGTCCGCCCCCGGCTAGCAGCCACACCACCCCCAGCTGGCCACAACCACCCCCAAAGCCGCGCCTGGCCACGAGTGCCGGCAGCGGCCACGAGCTCCGCCCCTGGTCGAGGACGCGCGAGGTCAGACGAAGAAGAAAACACCATGTTTTTTTTTCATTTTTCATTATGCCCCTAACGCGTGGGGTCTAGATGGAAGTGCAATAGAGATGGAGGTGGGGCTGTATCAAACACTTTGACAATCCCTGCTCCACAAGTGGATCCAGCTGAATCTCAGATTCATATTCACTTTTTCCGGTGCTAAAGCTCTGCCAAAGGGGCCCTAACTCCTAGAGGCAACCACATACGCAACAGATGACGACTTTAGCAAAAAAAAATCACCAGACAACTCGAGGATCCGCCTGAAGGATTAAAAAAAGTTCACCTCAACCCCCACGCATGGATAGAACGAGGCGAAGGCGGCAACTCCCGCGCAGAGGCGTAGTCGGTGCCCACTGGCTGCGGAGGACGCCGGTATGCGACTGGGCAATGCCGCCACAACAATCGTCAAGGACACCGGGATGTGTCGGCCGCCGGGGTGATGCCACGGCGCTTGGCGCTATCCGCTTGTTTCTGCTTAGCCCACCCCCACCAGAATCTGAATCACACGCGCCTCTGCCAGTCTGCCCTCCGGCACGGCTTGTTCTCGCTGTCGTCGCCGGCGGATGTGGATAGGAGCCACAGGGAAAGGACATGTGAGGGGTAGGGATGGAAACAGATTGGGTTTGCATTCGCATGGAATCGGATTCGGATATCACCTTTTACGACATGTGCGTCACGACATGAATGAACTTGGGTGGCGGGTGACATGAGTGGTGTGGTGTTGACGAAAATTTGCAGCTCTAAAAATCAAAGCACGAAGAGTGAGAGAGAGGAACGGAGGGGGAGAAAGTGAGGAACGCAAGAAATTTTTACTCTTTACTATTAAAATAGATAGATAGATGGATGGATAGATAGATAGATAGATAGACATATTCGTGTGTTGTAACAGGACACATAATTTATTGTGCAGGTGCTCATACCAATGATAATGAGTTAGCTATTTTTTTTGTTGGTTTTAATTGAGCTTGACCCTACCTTGAATGAAATAAATTTCAAGGTCTATAAAATGCTAGTAGAATAAAGTATTAATTCTTTATGCGAAATTGGCAAGAGATTGACTTAATTTAAATATGACTATTGTGCCCGCCAATTATCATTTTCTTTTTAAAAAAAAAAGATAAAATGTGAGCCCACATGCGTGGAGCGACGTGAACGAGCTTGAGCGTCAAAATGCATGAGTAGTGCGGAGCCATGTCATTGGCCCTAAGGTCTCTCTAGGTCTACTATACATTTCGGATGTGCTAAGCTAAGGGCCTAAGGCTACAGTCACACTTATACCATATTTTGGATTTTGGATTAATAAAATAAAATAGATATTTCAAACTAGTCCATATGAAAGGTTTCTTTCAAAATCAATGCCCCTATGTGAATATCATAGTATTACTAGAGACTCCTTTTTCTGCTTCAAAGTTAATCCTCACGTGAGGTGCCAAGGGGAAAAAAAGATATGAATCCCAGAAAGTGTAAACACTACCGGAAAGAGTAGCTTTGCCGTGTGGCAAAGCCAAAAAAAAACACTTGGCAAACAGCGCACGACATCTACAGTGCCGGCAAACGTCTCTTTGCCGAGTGTTTTTTATCGGACACTCGGCAAATACTTTGCCGAGAGCTGAAACTGACGCTCGGTAAAAAAAAGTAATGTGACGGCGCGGAGACGGTCACGGCACGTTTGCCGAGTGTCCAGGATTTGACACTCGGCAAAGCAGCCATGTTTGCCGAGTGCCCCAGCCCTGACACTCGGCAAATATGCCCTGGTTTGACTCAACAGAAATATGTGGAGAGCAGAAAAAGTTTCAAGGTCAGAAGAGAAAAAAACTTGTTTCTTTGCCGAGTGCCAAACAAATACACTCGACAAACATATTTCTTTGTTGAGTGCCAAATAATTACACTCGGCAACCTTGTTTCTTTCCGAGTGCCAAATAATTACACTCGGCAACCTTGTTTCTTTGCCGAGTGCCAAACAAATACACTCGGCAAACATATTTCTTTGCCGAGTGCCAAATAATTACACTCGGCAAACATATTTCTTTGTCGAGTGTATTTATTTGCCGAGTGTTTCCACTCATGGACATTCGGCAAACGTACTAACGGACGGCACACGGACTAACGGTTGTCCACGTGGCGGTTCTTTGCCGAGTGCCTAGCTTTTGCCGAGTGTTTTTTTTTCTGTTTTGCTAAGTGCCAAATTTTGTCGAGTGTTTTTTTTTACCTTTTTTGCCGAGTGCAATTATTTTGTCGACTGTTTTTTTTAAACACTCGGCAAAGAGCTTCTTTACCGAGTGCCCAGTATAATGCACTCGGCAAACATTCTTGCACTTGGCAAACACCTAGTTTCCGGTAGTGAAAAGGAGAGAAACACACATTTAGACTCTCATCAATATCAGAAATAATAGACATTGGATCTAGTATGCTTCTAAATTATCTGCATCTCTCATTATGAAACTAAACCTAAAATAACCTTTAAGTCTACATCCAAATTACGTACCACTTGCATCTAAATTAGTATCTAAATTATTCATCTATATCATTATTAAAATAATATAAAAGATTCTATAAAATTGCATCTAAACTGCCTACTTCCTCGGCAATTATTAAATAACTTCAAATAACCCTCTAAAGTTCTCCATCTAAGTTATCTACCTCCATTATTATTAAAAATAACATAGATTACTCCATATATGATTCTAGCTACTTACTTCTACTATTATAAGTAAATAAAAAACTAACTCAAAGCATGCATGATTCTTGGCACCACACATTCCACATATGCGTGCATGCAGAGAGCGATAAGCATATATTAATTTTTCATATTTTGTTAGAAAAAAGAATTTTTTAATCCATCCTCTGTAAGAGATTTGTACACATTAGCAATCATTCATAACAACTGAAAATTAAAATCTGACCGAGTGGTCAGTGCAGACTCAGTACCTCTCCTTCGGGCTAGTCAGAGTTCGAGTCCTGGGGGACTCACTCTCGTGGCTTCAGCCAACGACGGGAGGGAAAAAACTCCCTCGTTCCAGATTCAATGGCCAGCTCATCTCACGGGGCTGCGGTGCCGCTGTGTAAGGGTGGAGCAGGGTTCGGGAGTTTTCTTAATCCGCGTGAGAAAATCTTCTTCTTAAGCCGGAACACCCAGGGCTCTAGCCACCGCGGATTGAGTTTTTTTTACCAGGACAAGATGAATCCTTAATATCTATAAGCATAGACGTTAAGTTTGAATGTAAACAGATGATAGGGAGCAAAGCTGGCTAATTCTTAATAGTTGTAGGCTCAAACTTTTAACACTCATGGCTCCTCAAATTGTTTGATTGTCCAAGAGCATATGTTGATGTTGCTACTACTTGCTAAAATATGTAAAACTATCATCTTCATATATCTTAATACTTTGAGTTCTTTGTTTTATTTTAATCTTGTTGATACCATAGACATGAATTTACAAATATAGGTGACATTATACTTCACTCACGTAGGGCCTCTTTACTACATGGGAAGATGTAAAAAATAAAAAAGAAAGGACTTCAAGATTACATAGAAATATCATCATGCAAAATGAACAACTTAAAACGAGTAAAAACACATACTCCATCCCATAAAGAATGACACTATGGAGTTCATGCGGGTTAATTTTTTTAAGGTTAACTAGATTTATAAAAAATAGTAGCAACATTTGTATCTTCAAATAAGTTTATTATAAAAATGTATTCAGCGAATCATCTAACGATACTATTTATGCACTATAAATATTATTGTTTTTTTGTATTTGGTCAAAATTGAGATTGTTTGACTTCTCGGAAAGTAAGAATGCCATTCTTTGTGGGACAGAAGGAGTAGTAGGTACTCTATTCATTTCAAATTAAATGTATGCATAATTAACTTGGTGTAGTTTAAACTGACAGCCTGTTCGTTTCGGCTGGATTGGTTTATAAGTCATGGCTGAAAGTACTGCTGGCTGGTTTGGTGTGAGAGAAAAATAATGTTCAAGCCATGGCTTATAAGCCAGATACGAACAAATAAGCCGAAACGAACAGGCTGTGAAACTAGATGTTACATTGAGAAATTTTACAATGGTTGGAAAAAAAATGGGTTATCCATTGGACGAGATTGGACGATGAAAAAATAGAAGGTACCCAACTGAAAGTACCTGGAGATACAAAATAGGCGAGGATATTACCAAATTAGATGGGACCAGTACCAAAAATATGTGGGGCAAGATCTATTTTTCATTTTATATTTTATTTCCGAATAAGGGTAAATCAGTCATTTTACTACTGTCATTCAAGGGCAAAAATAGGATTAGGCAAATATTTTGCAGTTTTTTTAATGTGACTTTTTAATGTGACTGATACAATGGTGCTAATGTGCATAGTTAGAGTAACATTTTTTTAATGTGACATATATGATGGTGCTAATGTGCACAGTTAGTGTGTAACATTTTTTAATGTGACATATGATGGTGCTACATACATGTGGTACATGAGAGATTAATTTCATGAAGGGCTGCTTGGACACGAAACGCAAGCGAAGACTCGTTGGCGAAAAACGACTGTGAATCCGTGACGCACATACGGGAACATACGTGACACAACTATTAGTGATCGCTGGGTCTCTTATAGCAAACAAATATGGCAGCCTCCAATTTATGCATGCATGCCGAGCTAGCTGATTTCCGAAGGCTTGGTGGCGTATAATGTATATATACTGCATGCATGCGGAGAAGGTTTAGGCAGGCTAGCATGTGATACCCTCAATTACTAAAATACCCTCTATAACATATAGGAAAACAATTTCAAATTAAATAATCCAGTTGTACAGCTTCAGTTTTATCCCAAATCTACAAATTTCTTGATATTAATTGCCTGCCAAAATTATGAATTTTGAATCTTATACGTACACGTGTACCTCTTAATGCTACGGAGAACAAAAGGAGAGATATATATTAGTAGAGGAAGTACCAGATATCGTCCTGCACCCCGATCAGTAGGCCCATCTCCTCCCTTGCCGCTGACAAGGCGACGCCGAGCGCGCTGCCCACCAGTGTGGTAGCCATGCCAAGCGCCGTCTCCGCCATGGCGCCGCTCTCCTTGCAGCTGCTGCTTCGTCTTCACCACTCTCTCGATCTCCTCCTGATCAGTCTGTGACATACGCCTATGAGGTGGCGATAGATGCACGTCTGCAGCAGTGCACCTGCGTCTATGCGACATGCGTGGTTTACTTATAGGTGGGCTATCTTATCTAGCTGCAAAGATGAGAGATGCTCGCCTCCTCAATGCAACTCTCCTTTAGCCTTTGCTCGCCCTTGAAGCAAAGCAAGCACCAGCTTATTCGCTCTTTGCCGTGGTTCCTGAACATTCTATTTCGTGAACCTTTGGCATATCTGAATGCCTGAAAGATGGAAAGGCTGGCCATTTTATGCGCCAGAAGCTCAAGCTAAGCATTTGATTCTTACTCGCCGGTGTCGAGGCAACCTTGGTCCCTCAGAGGAACAACGTTCAGGCAGCATCTTGCAATGTGTGGGCATATAGAAACCTTTTTCGTAACGCCGTGTGAAAGCTAGAACCAGTTTTATGACTGAACGACACAGAACAACGTTTTTTTAAACTTATGGATAAAATGCGAACCGAGGGTATCTCAGTTTGTTAGATTACTTATTGTGGAATTTGTAGAACTGAGTTCAAGTTCTTGACTTACAACGGTATTTTGCTAAAATTATTCTAAAAGAAATGACACTATTTTTTAATGGTTGGTGCTAGCGATGTGTCTATCGATAATACCAACAAATTGCTGATATCTAAAAACATCCAAGAGCTCAATAAAGCTAAATTTAAACTTCTCAAGTCATGAATACCTAGACCACCAGCCTCTTTCTTTTGTGCAATCAATTGCCAGCTAGCCAAATGATATTTATGACTATCCTCAGCGTTATTCTACAGGAAATGTCCTATGGGAGTTTATCATTCGTATAGCCCATTTTGGAAACTTAATAATAGACATCAAGTAAATGGGGATGTTTGCCAAACAAGCCTTAAGAAGAGTGAGCCTACGAGCATACGAAAGCAATCTTCCCCTCCACCCAGCTATTCTTTTGATAATTTTGTCAGTAACAGGTTGTAGGTCATTTCTTGTCAGCTTAGTAAAATGAAGAGGAACTCCAAGATATTTGATAGGGGAAGTTACTTTTCTTACAGCAAAACACCTTAGCAAAATCATTAGCTCTATCTTCCTCTAGCCCAATAGTAAATAGGTCACTTTTGTCGTAGCTAATCTTCATGCCAGACATTTGTTCAAAGCAGACAAGCAATACAACCACTTAAGAGTGCTTGCCTTTTCCAAATTGTTTTCAAGAAACAGCGCAACATATCATCGGCATACTGTAAACTAATGATCCCACCTTCTGTTAACTGAGTTCAAGTTCTTGACTTACAACGGTATTTTGCAAAAATTATTCTAAAAGAAATGACACTATTTTTTAATGGTTGGTGCTAGCGATGTGCCTATCGATAATACCAACAAATTACTGAACGTGTTGAACACAAAGTAAGCTGCAAAAACCATGAGCTTTGACATGTGAAACACAACAGGTAAGCTGCAAATGTGCACAAAGTAACTCCTAAACAAGCTGCAATCAATCCAGTACAAAAATGTTCTGTTCTGAAGGTGAGGTTAGAGTCTACCAAACACTGACAAAAGCTTCGGGCCTAATTACCGGGCAACTACACTTTGGGCCCAATTATCGGGCTGACCAACGAAGCCCAGCTTCGGCAGTGGTGGGCTTTGATCAAGCGCAAAGTGCCAGACTGCCACTTAATTAAAAACAGAAAATTCCACTTAAAAAAAAGGCTAAGTCTATTGCGCTTCCGGTCGCGCTACGCGACTAGCGCGCAACAGGCCCGGCCCTTGGGGCGGACGGGCGAGCAGGGCGGCCTTTCTGGGCCTCCGGGCCATCAGGTGCCCCGTATGTCTACGATGTAGTATACCAGTAGTGCTGAGCTTGGTCCAACTACCATGGAGTGAAGGCAGCGTATCAGTGCACTGCAGTCTGCTTGCGAGAGGCCGACCAGCAACGTTTGCATCAATGCTGTTTTTTTTTTTCATGCCACTTATACACTTTATATTTATATTTATATTTATATTTATATCAGAGCATATATTTTTTCAGTCACCCTTTCAGTTTACTGAGACATGATTTTCATTTTTTCATTATTTCTTTCAGTCTTTGTTTTTTTTGGTTTCATTTTTCCTTTCAGTTTAATAAGTTATGAGTTTCATTTCTCAGTCTTGTGTTTTTTTTTAATTTTTTTAGTTTCAGATTTCAGTGACCTTTTTAAGTTTGAATGTCTTTCTAAATCCAGCATATTAGTTGCCTCACCTATAATGTATAAGTTGTTATAAAAAAGTAGCCATTGTACACATAAGTTGACACAAAAGAAATTGTCCCCCAGTTTCAGTTTTCGGTCAGGTTATTTTTCAGTTTTTTTTAGTTTGAGTTTTCAGTAATGTTTTTTTAATTTTTTTAGTTTTAGTTTTCAGTCTAGTTTTTTTTTTGTTTTTTAGTTTCATTTTTCATTCTAAGTTTTTTTTAATTTTTTTGTTAGTTTCATATTTCAATCAGTCTTTTAGGTTCGAATGTCTTTCTAAATCCTGCATATTAGTTGCCTCACCTATAATATATAAGTTGTTACAAAAGGGTAGTCATTATACACATAAGTTGCCACAAAAGAATTTGCCCCCCAAGTTCAGTTTTCAGTCAAATTTTTTTCAGGTTTTTTAGTCCTAGTTTTCGGTCATGTGTTTTTTTAATGTTTTTAGTTTCCGGTTCTCAGTCACCCTTTTAGGTTCGAATGCATTCCTAAATCCTACATATTAGTTGTATAATAATTTACCCTATAAGTTGGCACCTTATGCAATACTTCATCATCTAATAATTAGCCCCTTATGGTGCAGCTTATCTTATTTTGGGTTGGTACTATTGTCTTTTTAATAAATGTCCCACCAATTTTTAGCTAGTCATGTTTTTCGGCTTATATAGTGGGTTTTATAATAACTTGCCCATCTAGTTAGCAGCTTATGCAATGCGTGTTCTAATAATTTGCTCCAAGGCTGTAACTTGTCTCGTTTTGTATCGCTATCCTCATTTTTTTAATAAATGCCCCCAGTTAGCAGCAAGTCATGTATCCTAACTTTTTATAATATGTTTTATAATAACTTGTCCCTTTAATCGACAGCTTATGCAATGTTTATTTTCATAATTTGCCCCTTTAGATTGCAGCTTGTCTTGTTTTGGTCCGTTACTCTCTTTACGGGTTAGTATCTTTATGTAAATAATACAAAAAATTTGGTATATTCACATGGTAACATTCGATGTGTATACTATGTAATAACTTCGGTATATTTTTGGAGTAGCAATTTTAGCATTTCATGGTAGTAACTTCTTTGATAAATCTCCTAGCATATATTTACATATAAATCACTATTAAAATAAAATTTATCGAAACTTATGCAACTGGGTGCAGACGGAATTGAAAACGGACGAGGGTTCAAAAGTTATAGCAATTAAAAAAATGCTTTGCTTTTTTGTTTTGCGTCAGACTGACGTCAGTTTAGGCCAGTCTCAGCGGGGGTTTCATCTCCCAGTTTTCAACACACCCATATTTTAGAAACAGTGCAGAAGAGTTTCATCCCCATAAAACTCTCTCTACTCCCATAAAACTTTTATCTTCTCTCTTCATCAAGACAATGCCATGTCAACATATTTAATGCTCATGAAACTCTATGAAATCCCCATTGAGACTGGCCTTAGCATGCTGGTTGGAAGTGGAATCTCAAGCGTGTCTGAGTTTCACGTGTGTTTGGGACAGCGGTGTGTGTCTAGAGGTCGCTCGCGTAGCTGGTGCCTGGGGTCGCGCGCTACGCCTTAAAAAAAACCCAACAAAATCGAGGTAATGGATTTATGGACACGGACACGGTAGGTGACGACTGACGACCAACGACTCCCAGCATGTTCGTTTGGTCGTGGCTTATCGTAAACGATCGTAAATTTTCAGTCGGAACATTATTTTTCTCTCACATAAATCAGCCAGCAGTACTTCTTCACAAACAGCAACGATATAAACCAGCCAACCAAACATGCTGGTAGTCTAGTGTCCACTAGCAAGCAAGCAAAGCAACCATGGGCGACGACAGTGGCGGAGGCACAGGGTATGCCAGGTATGCACTGGCATACCCTGCGGCACGAACGAATATACTATTATATATTGTATACGTATTTGTATTGTATTTATGTAAAAGAAAAAAGAAAAAAAAAACTTACCGAATGCATCACGCCAGTACGCCATGCACCATGAAAAAGCCCACTTGAGGCACCCACGCGGCCCATGCAGTAAAGAAGCTAACAAGACGTTCACATTAGTGCACGTCGCGTCCAGGTCCACAGGTTGGTCTGCCGCATCCGCATGAACACGTCCTCGGCGGCGGCACACAGGCTGCGGAAGTGCGGATCTCACCCTCGCCCAGGCCCAGCTGCGCCTGCTTGTTCGGTTGTTCCCCGTCGGGCGGCTGCGCCGGGTCTCCTGGAGGCTGGAGCAGGAGGCAGCGGATGATGTCGTCACTGTGACGAGGCGGCGTCTTGGCGAATTTGTGATCACAATTGTTTTGGTGAGATTCAATCTTTGTTCGTCGGCTTTTAAAAAAATCATGTTTTGGTGAGATTCAATCTTTGTTCGTCGGCTTTTAAAAAAATCATGTGTACTTTAATTGCTAATTGCTTAGCGCTAAAATTATAGAATCATCTATCACGCGGCGAGGTGGAGGATTTTTCTCAACATCAGAGTCGATCTTGATTGATCTTTTGTCCAGTACTCATATCATGTGAGTGATCCATAATCGCATCTGAGAGTTTAATCGTGCAAGCGCAATTTATTTAATTATTTGGCATTGTGTTCTTTGTAATATTTATGCAGTTATGAAGAGAAACGGGGACATTGCATCTCTTTTTCAGAAGCATGAAGCAAAGAAGAAGGCTGCGGCAGCTACTGCTACTTCTAATCCTGATCCGATTGAACCTGTGGTGGAAGAGCAGATTCATGAGAGAGTAGTTGAGGAAATTGTAAATCCTATGCCACCTCCACAACCGTCTTCGTTGCCACGAGTTTATGACACCAATCGCCTTCTACGTGATCCAGGTGAAAGACATCCTATTCTAAAATATCCTGTTAATGATCAAGATGCAATTCGAAGAGCATATATTATTAAAGGTCCATTCAAACCTTTTGCACATGATTTTCCAAAAAGAAAGATTTCAGACAGGGATCGGGGATTCAACTATTGTTGGATGTATAATAATGATTGGCTTGAGTATAGTATTAAGAAGGATGCTGTGTTTTGCTTCATATGCTATTTGTTCAAGAAGGGTACTGGGTCAGACACATTTACTGTTGATGACTGGAAGAATTGGAATATAGGAGAGAAAGCACTTCGCAAACATATGGGTTCTAAGGCACATATTGCAGCTCAAGAGAGATACATTGGCTTTACAAATCCCAAGGTTGCAATTGATTATAATATTGAGAAGTGGAGTGATGAGGATCTTCATCTTTATAAGAAAAGGTTGACTTATTCACTGAGGTGTATCAAGTTTCTTTTGCATCAAGGGTTGGCGTTTCGTGGACATGATGAAAGTGAAGAATCTAGCAACAGAGGGAACTTCATTGAACTTTTGAAATTTCTTGCCGGAAATAGTGAAGAAGTGAAGAAGTATGTTTTGGACAATGTTCCAGGTAACTGTACCTTAACTAGCCCAGACATACAAAAGCAAATTATTCACTATTGTGCCCTAGAAACTAGAAAGAAAATAATTGAAGAACTTGATGATGAGCCCTATGCAATTTTAGCTGATGAGTCTAGTGATATATCACATAAAGAACAACTAGCTCTTTGCTTGCGTTATGTTGATAAATTGGGAAGGCCATGTGAGCATTTTATTGGAGTTGTTCATGTAGATGATACTACCTCTTTATCACTTAAGGATGCAATTGAAGCTTTACTTGTTAGTCATGGCTTGACTATGACTCAAATCCGTGGTCAAGGATATGATGGGGCTAGCAACATGAAAGGAGATATTAAAGGGTTGAAAACATTGATCATGCAAGAATCATCTTCTGCTTATTATATTCATTGTTTTGCTCATCAACTCTAATTGGTTCTTGTTGCTGTTGCCAAGGAAAATACTGATTGCAAAACTTTTTTTGATCAAATATCTATCTTGTTGAATATTGTTGGAGTTTCCTGTAAGCGTCATGACATGCTTAGAAATGCTAGGCTTGAGAATGTCAAGAAAGCACTTGACTGTGGTGAAATTGAATCTGGAACTGGATTACATCAAGAGATGGGTTTGCCTAGGCCTGGAGATACTCGATGGGGATCTCATTACAAAACTGTATGCAGCATCATTACTATGTATGAAGCAATCCATGATGTACTAGTTGATCTTGGGGATGATCCTGCATATAAGGATGATTGGACCAAAATACATTTTGTGACCGGAGCATTTGAGAACTTTGAGTTTGTTTTCTTTGCACACTTAATGTATATTATTCTTGGATATACAAATGAGTTATCTGAGTGTTTGCAAAGAAGGGACCAAGATATTCTTAATGCAATATCACTTGTTAATGTGGCAAAGAAAAGAATGCAAAAATTGAGGTCTGATGGTTGGGATAATTTTCTTGAGAAAGTCACTTTATTTTGCGATAAACATGATGTTGAAGTTCCTGCTATGGATGGTGATTATGTTCCTTATGGAAAATCAGCAAGGAAAGCTCGTGCCCAAAAGCAAACCAATGATGACCACTTTAGAAGAGAAGTATATATTGGTGTCATTGATTAAATAAGTCAAGAACTTGATAATCGGTTTGATGAGATTAATATGGAGTTGTTGTCTTGTATGTCGGCCTTCAGTCCTTCTAAGTCATTTGCTTCTTTTGATGCACAGAAGCTACGTAGACTAGCTAAGTTCTACCCAAAGGAGTTCTTAAATAATAATTTGCTCAAACTTGAGTTGCAGCTAGATAATTATATTGATGACATGAGACATGATGATAGCTTCAAAGGTCTAGACAATATTGTTGATCTCTCAGTTAAGCTTGTTGAAACAAAGAGGCACAAATTGTACGATATGGTTTATGAGCTCCTCAAATTAGTATTGCTTCTACCTGTGGCAACGGCAAGTGTTGAAAGGGTATTTTCTGCAATGGTTTTTGTGAAAATAAAGTTAAGAAATAAGATGGGAGATAGTCTTCTAGATGACTGTCTAGTCACTTTCATTGAGCGGGATATTTTCTTTGAAGTTGATGAAGATGATATAATCAATACATTTATGTCCTTTCGAAAGCGTCGAATAAAATAGTCACAAAAATAACATCGTAAGTCTCTGGTTCTCTTTTATGCCTTATTTCAATTATTGATATGGCTTTTGAACTATTTATACTATACTTAGTGGATGATTTGAACTTGATGTATGAATTTAAGCCTTATTATGTTATTTAGTGCATATATACCGAATCATATTGTCAATTTTATAATTATTACCGAATTGTTGAAATAGATTTACCGAATTATATATGAAATTTTTTTTACGACATACCCTGAGACAAAATCCTAGATTCGCCACTGGACGACGACCAACCATGGAAAATACCGCCGATCATTCAGGAGCTGGCCGCCGGCGTGCAGGAGCCACCGAGCCGATACGTGGTCGGCGAGCAAGATCGTCCCGCCGTAGCCGCTGCCGCCATGCCCGAGCCCTTCCCATCGTTGACCTCAGCCGGCTGTCCGCAAACGACGGCGCCGACGACGAGGCCGCCAAGCTCTTTTCCGCCCTGCAGAATTGGGGCCTCTTCCTGGTAATAATAAATTAAAGCTCTCTTTTCTTCTTGTTTCCACAGTCCGACCAAGCTCAGACTCTGTGTCTCTGTGTCCAGGCAGTCGGGCATGGGATGGATCCAGAATTTCTCGCCGAGATGATGGGAGTGACAAGGGGATTCTTCAATCTCCCGCTCCACGAGAAGCAGAAGTACTCCAACCTGACGAACGGCAAGGAGTTCAGGTTCGAAGGGTACGGCAACGACATGGTGCTGTCGGAGGACCAGGTCCTGGACTGGTGCGACAGGCTCTACCTGGCGGTGGAGCCGGAGTCCCGGATCATCCGGAGCCTCTGGCCGGCGCAGCCTCCTGCCTTCTGCGACGTCCTGCGCGAGTACACCGCCAGGTGCTGGGAGATCGCCGACGTCGTGCTCACTGCTCACTAGCCTCTCCAGGCTGCTGGGCCTGCACGAGGGCCGCTTCGTCGTCATGATGGACGAGGGCGTCGCCATGACGCACGCCAGGTTCAACTACTACCCGCGATGCCCCGAGCCGGACCTCGTCTTCGGCCTGAAACCCCACTCCGACGCCTCGGTGATCACCGTCGTCCTCATCGACGACGCCGTCAGCGGGCTCCAGGTGCAGAAACCCAACGACGGCAGCGGCGTCTGGTACGACGTGCCCATCGTTCCCAAAGCTTTGCTGTTCGAGAGGTTCGCCAGAGGGGAACGAGCCTTGGACACGGTGAAGATCGACCTCAACGACGACTGAAAACATGCATGATGTTTCTTGAACGACAGTCAACAACGATGATGATTGATGGATGATAGATTCGCATTCGCTTTGTAGGGAAGCTTCAGGGGGTGTTTGGTTCCAGGAACTAATTTTTAGTCCCTGTCACATCGGATGTTTGGACACTAATTTGGAGTACTAAATATATTCTAATTACAAAACTAATTACACAGATGGAGACTAATTTACGAGACGAATCTATTAAGCCTAATTAATCCATCATTAGAGTATATTTACTGTAGCACCACATTGTCAAATCATGCACTAATTAGGCTTAATAGATTCGTCTCGCAAATTAGTCTCCATCTATGTAATTAGTTTTGTAGTTAAAATATATTTAATACTCCAAATTAGTGTACAAACATCCGATGTGACAGGGACTAAAAAATAGTCCCTGGAACCAAACACCCCCTCAATTCTCCCAATCTTCCATCGACCCACATTTAATTTGTCGCCATGACGCCATGCTTGTGTGAAGTGAATCAGTTGCTGCCTGCCATTCCCATTTGTGCTTTGAACTCTGTCTTGGGTACCGTTTAGTTCCACTTCATTTTACAAAATTTTTCAAGATTTTTTGTCACATTGAATCCATGAAGCATTAAATATAAATAAAAAATAAAACTAATTACACAGTTTAGACGAAATTCACGAGACGAATCTTTTAAGCTTAATTAGACTATGATTGGACACTAATTACTAAATAACAACGAAAATACTATAGTATCATTTGACCAACAAATTTTGCAAACTAAACCAGGCCTCGGTTAATTCAGATCCAGAAACGCATTCTCGCAATCCCGCACTGTCCATGAAGTCAGACTGATGCGCTCCTGGCTTGACACGTCGCTTCACCAGTTGACCGAGATACTTCTCGCTTCCTTCAGACCAAGACTGACAATACAGTCCGTTGCTGGTTTACCGACAGAAAAATACCGATAAAACAAAAGCTGGCAGGGATAGATATAAAATACTACTCGTGAGCAACAATGTCTCATTAACTGGCATGGCCGTTATTAGGTACGTACAGTAGTGTTGAACTTGCTAAGCGGGGCAGAGCCTGAGGTCAGTATTCAGTATTGACAGCATACGCAAGGGCGCAAGGCCGTTACCAGGGGGCGTTTGGTTCTTCAGTCGCTCCTAAAATTCATGTCATATCAAACGTTTAGATACTAATATTGAACATTAAATATAGATTAATTATAAAACCAACTATATAGATAGAGGCTAATTTCCGAGACGAATTTTTAATCCTAATTAATCTGTCATTAGCACATGTTTACTGTAGCACCACATTGTCAAATCATGGCCTAATTAGGCTTAAAAGATTTGTCTCGCAAATTAGTCGCAAGTTGTGCAATTAGTCTCGTAATTAGTCTATATTTAATACTCTATGCATGTGTCTAAACATTTGATGTGACAGGAATTTTAGGAGGTCCTGTAGGACCCAAACAGGGCCTTAGGTACTCGTGAGCCGGACGTCCTCCCTGCACTCAGTTTCCTGCGCTCAAGCTTGCATGATCCAGTCTGAGCCTGCATTTCGTGCGCCCACTCGGGCCACGCGCGGTCAGACCGCGCGCAGGGACCACTCATACCTCTCTATTTCTCACACGCATTGCAACGTCGGCAACACCCGATCTACTTTTACAACATCCAGATGAAACACTTGCAACATACGTCTGAAACAGCTAAAACACTTGCAACATATGAAACACTTGCAAAACATCAGAAAAAACTTGAAAATACGTGTGTAGCCATTGCAAACATATGTAAACATCAAGATAAAAACACTTGCAATGTACGTATGAAAAGACCCAAAACACCTGCATATATATGCAACATCCCGATCTAATTTTGTAACATTCAAATGAAACACTTGCAACATCCATTTGAAACAGATGAAACATTTGGAACAAACACTTGAAACATACGTGTATAGCCTATTACAAAGTGTGCAACATCCCGATCTACTTTTGCAACAACGATATTAAAACACTTGCAACATATCTCTGAAACATCTGAAATACTTGAAACATATGCTTGCAATATGCGCTTTCAGCGCAATGTCACCTTGCTGCTTGGACGAATGGAGGCTCGTCGTTGCGGAGCTCAACGCCGACGATGAGGAGCCACACGGTGCCATACCCAAGGAGGAACGCGCCAGTGCTGATCAGGAGGAGCAGCGTGGGGTGGAGCTAGTTGTAGAGCACCCTTGGGAGGCCGTGGTTCTCACCGACGTCACAGACGACCCCGAGCAGCGCGAGGCGGCTTTGATGGGTGCCGAGTGAGACCTTGAGCCCGTGTGAGTAGAGCACAAATGTGGAGCTAGTGCCGCCCACGACCTGCACCCACGTGGCTACCCCCAGCCCCACCCACAGTGGCCGGCTCACTGTCTTCACGGACGTCGGCCCCCCGCATCTCGCTCGCCGAGGGGAGCACTAGAGCAACGTGCGCGATGTACAGATCAGACGTACTATGTGGCTATGAGGGAGGAAAGACGTACTGCGAGGCTACGAGGGAGGAGCGGTGCGTGGTAGAGATGGGGCCACGTGTGCGCATTTGCCACTAGCAGGTTGTTTGGGCCAGTCCGCAGGCCCAGCAAGCAAGCGTCCGGACGAACGGGCGCCTTGACTAAAGCATTACCGACTTCCAAAACATGGCCAAGAGGCAAAACGATGCCCCTCTATGTCTCTCATCGTGTGGATGTGGATCCATTCTAATCTATAATTAAAGCGCAGAGAGTAGCATTCATTAGTCGTTAGTGACACCATTCATGAGCATGCAGCTGACTAGCATGATCAGGAGCATTGAAATACTTAACTGAATCGTTCGTCTTCAAGAACATGACATGCAAATATTTCATTAAGAGCATGACTATGTTTCATGAAAATGGCATGCACCCGTATTACTAATATAATAATCAACCTAATCAGCCAAATTATTCATGAGTTATGCAATTCATAATGTGTAAGTGCATCTAGCCCTTTAGTGGGTTTTGGTGAATTGAATGATAACACCATTAAAGGTCTAACAAGCTTGCTAAGTGTTGAACAGGAAATTGAGTTTATTACATACACTTGTGGACTGTGGAATTAGAAGTGTATATAGGTTCAACGAGAAGGCAAACCTGATGATATTCCACATAATTTTCAAATGAAGGCCAAAGTTGTGTATTGTTGTAAACTGAAGCTTGATTGATCTCAACATTCATATTAAGAAGATATTCAAGCAAGGATCATAATATTGAAGAAATGGTTTTTCAATGGATGCTTAATATGATGTGACTTGAGTATAGCTCGATAGGGTGAAGATAGCAAGGAAGCAAAGGTGAAGGGCAAGCAATGGCTTAGAGACCGAGTTACCATGGCTAAGGTGAAGAAGAGAGTACTTGCATTGAGTTGAGGTACTAATTGAGCCATGAGGAGTCATATTGTGTTGATGATTAAATCATTAGTGAAAGTGACTTGAAGCCATGGATTGAACTCACATGTGTTGAAATGGTTCAAGTCACATGCTCAAGCTGTGTTTGCTCAAAGAGAGGAGACAAAGTTGATTGCAACCCCTTATGAAGTGATATTGAGAAGAAGTGGCATATGAAGACTCAAGTGGTTAAAATGGTTATATTCTTTTGATCTTGAGTTTAGGATATGCCGCACTATAAAGAGGGATGCAATCTAAGTGGTCTGAGGAAGATAGAGTGCTCAAGTATTTAACTAAAATCAATTGAGAGACACTCTAGCACTGCACAAACACTTAGGACTAGTTTTCTAACCTTTGACTGTCAGAAGTTCCAACAAGCGTTAGAACTTTCGAGTGTCGGAAGTTTCAACTGCTGTCAGAAGTTTCTAAAGGTGTCAGAACTTCCAACACTTCTTGACTAGCACTCTGCTCAACATTTTGAATAACCCTAGGTGTCGGAAGTTCTAGCGATCTGTGTCGAAAGTTCCGACGCAGATCTAAACAGTCATTTTTACCTTCGGGTATAAATACCACCCTCCTCATTTCTAACCGTTACTCACTCACTCTCCTATGCCCCAAACTTCAGAGAAGTGCCTCCTTGCTCCCATAACCCTCTCTTCTCTCCTCTTTGCTCCTAGCTTCAAATCTTGGAAGAGATTGAGTTGAGAGAAGGATTTGGTGAGAGAAATATCGATTCAAAGCTTGAGCACTTGATTTCTTTGTTAAGCCGGTTGGATTTGCGTTTGTTACTCTTGGGGTTTTGCCCCTAGCTGGCTAGACGTCATCCAAGAGCTTCCTGATTTGTGGGAGAACCTTGGAAAGTTTGTATCACCCTCAATCATCTAGTGAAATCAACCCTCATCTCAAGAGTTCATTCTCTTGACTTGAGAACGAGTATAAGGTTGAAAGAGACCAAAGCCTTAGTGGCTTCCTCAACAATGTGGACATAGGCAAGCTTTAGTGGCGAGCTGAACCATGGGATAATCACCTTGTCTCTCTTGTATTCTTGCTTTAGTATTGTTCTATACTTGTTCTTCATTGTCTCTCTCTCTCTCTCTTCCTCAAGCTATTTCTTAGGTTTTGTTCCCAATCTACAAATTGGTGGCGCTCCAAGGTCAAGGGAGTACTTGGACAGCTTCATCTATCCATAAGGAAGTGGGGTAATTCATAGATCTAAATTTGAAGTCAATTTGACTCTGATTTTGTATTCCTTCATAGGCGTCAAAAGTTCCAACAAGCGTCAGAACTTTCGATTGTCAGAAGTACCCACAACTGTCAGAACTTCTGGGTGTCAGAAGTTTTGACAGCTATCATAACTTCCGACAGTGTACTAATCCGCAGTTTCAAGTATGTGTTTAAGAATTTTTTAGGTATGCCTATTCATCCCCCTCTAGGCGACGTCAAGGTCCTTACATAATGTTTCTAAAAAAACTCTGTTTTACCTCTGGCCTCTAGCTCCTTATATCGACCCATAGTGCCTTGAGGGATTTGTACATGTCTCTTTCTTGTTTCATGCCTTTTGAACAGCACACATGTGATGAAATAGAACTTATTTGCATCTATTCAACCACCTTGAACAATAATTCATTCAGTCAGAAACCAATTTATGTCCATGTGAGAGGGAGATTATGAATTGATGTATTAGAGGAAATTGAAAGTGGATGTTGTTGTATGTCTTCATCATCCAAATCAAAGATAAATTTTTCTCTTTGTTAGTTTCTTGAATGTAAACAAGGATGTAAGCATTTGAATGCTTGGTATAAATCAAATTGGGGTAGGTATGAGGGGGCTGCAACAAAGAATTATCAGAGAAAGATCATGTACTGGAGTTAATGGTCAGGAGCATGGAAATACTTTGGGGGATATTCGATGAACCAAGGACCAGATTTTCAGTTCAGCCTGATACAACAAATGTGTGATGGTACTGTGTTTCACCATTGCGTCCATTTACCACGGTGTAGCAACTAGGACAAGTGGTGCTCCCAGCCTCCCTCCCATAATGGCTATAATCTATATTTAGTAGATTAGCAAAATAACATTGGTCATGTCTAGTTACAAAAAGCGCCTCTTCCATAAGTTGCACAAATGAATGAAAAGTGGCGACCAAAAATAAGTAGGCCTGACTCGGCTTTTGTGTTTTAGTACAAACTGGTGCGGTTAGGAGAAGCGTCATGAGAATACCATTTGGCTTTTCATTTTATCTTATTTTGGCCATAAGCAGCTTATAAGATGTATCAAACAGGTCCATCTCCACCTATACTAAAGCTATAAATAGAAGGTACCGACTCAATCACTCATATAGAAACAACGATATCCAATCATCACGTGGAACATAGCAAGTCTAAGGTTTCATTTATTGCATGTCCACCACGAATTTCAAAGTGGTGTATGGTTACCAAGATGCAGGCCATCACAGCAAGTTTCCTCATCATTACTACCTCAAAGTAAGGTGGTGATGATCGCCGCCCCACACTTCTCATGGGTCAAGCAGCAAAGTGCCCAACATTTTCAATGATCTTGACAAAAACGGTGTGGACCTCATGCCTAATGCACTACCCACATCAATATCATCCAACGCCCTCTCAATCTAGAGAAAATTCCTTCATTGCCATCCAAAGCTATATTAATCCCTTCATTGCCATTTAGATTTACATGTTCCCTTGGTTGCCATTGGTTTATATTTTTTGTTCTCTTATCTGCCATCGTCGTTACTTTCTCGTTAAACCATCGTATGCACCGTTGAAACATGTGGCGGTCTCGTCTCTTTCGCTCTTAGCGCCCGCATACCGTGACCGGCTTCGTAGTCCTAGGCCCCTGCCCTAACCCCTCCTTGGCGCTCGACGTGACGGGCGGCGTAGATGCGCTGCCGGCTGGCCGTCCTTCCACGCTACGGTGCGCGCGCTCACGTGCGTGCACCCGGCACCCCCGTAGCCCGCGTAGCCTGTACCACGACACGACCGCGCGCACGGGGGAGGGGTGCCGGCCGGCCTATGCTGTCTGCCTCCGATTCAATTCCTGTCTCGACACTAGGGGCAGGGCCGTGGCTTCGCGTTCACGTTTGCATTCGCACGCACGAGGGGCCTCATCACTCGTGCCATGGCTGCCTAGGCAGGCCTTCAATGGCCGCAACTGGTGAGCTGCTAGCTGGAAACTGGAGTGGCGTTGACATTTGCGCATGCAAGCCGGCAAGCCGCACGGGCTGCCTCGGCGACCGGCCACCGGGCTGGCAACTGGCATGCATGATGAACGTACTCCTGCTCATCTGCTCCTACAGCAACCAAATGCAGGCTCTTGTTACTGCACTATTACCAGTGTCTTGCTCTGTTTCATGGGTTGTCAGACAGTGAACGAGCCAGCTACCGGCGGACGCGATGAACCCCCCGATCGCCATCGTTCTGTACGGGCATGACACAGTTGGCGTGTGGAAGCAAACATTCCAGAACGTCCCCGGCCGGCTAGGACAGGAGACGTGGACGCTCAGTGCCTCTAGCTCGCGCGAGAGAGGACGACGACGGCACGACTCTCATTACCCGTGCTCAGCTGCTCAGGTCATCCGATGGCGTGGCCTCGTGGGTCACTTCACTTTCGTCGTGAGCTGCTGCGCCTGCGTGACAGACAGGCATGCGCCGCGGATGCTGACGGCCAAGAGCCCGCTCCTGTTCCACCTCAACGTGTCCGACAACCAGCTCTCTAGCTCGCCCGACTTCACCGGCGCGCTCTGGCCGCTCGAGCGCCTGCGCACGCTCGACCTGTCACATAACCAGTTCTTGGGCCCCATCACCGACGGCATTGCCAGGCTCCACAACCTCAAGACCCTTAGCCTTAGTGGCAACCGGTTCTTCGGCGCCGTCCCGGTGGACATCGGCCTATGCCCGCACCTTAGCACCATTGATCTTCGGCACCGTCCCGACGTCCCCGCTTGGCTCGGCAAACTGGCCGCGGTGCAGCACCTGGACTTATCTGACAACACGCTCACCGAAAGCTTGCCGGACTCGCTCAGCGACCTCAAGGCGCTCAAGTACCTGAGACTGTCTAGGAACCAGCTCTCCGGGATCATCCCGGCCTCCACGTCCATGTCTAGGAACACGCTGCTGAGCAAGGCGATGGAGATCGGGCGAGGCGCGTTCGGCACGGTGTACCGCGCGCCCATGGGCGACGGGCGGGTGGTGGCGGTGAAGAAGCTGGTGGCGGCGAACATGGGGTGGTCACGCGAGGAGTTCGAGCAGGAGGTGCGCGTGCTGGGGAAGGCGCGGCACCCGAGCCTGTTGCCGCTCAAGGGCTACTGCTGGACGCCGCAGCTGCAGCTGCTGATCACGGACTACGCGGCGCACGGTAGCCTAGAGGCGCGGCTCCACGGCGTCGGCGGCGGGGCGGAGTTGCCGCCGATGACGTGGGAGGAGCGGTTCCGCGTGGTGTCCGGGACGTCCCGGGCGCTGGCGCACATGCACCAGGCGTTCCGGCCACCGCTGGTCCACTACAACGTGAAGCCGAGCAACATCTTCCTGCTGGACGCGGAGTGCAACCCGGCGGTGGGCGACTTTGGGCTGGCGCGGCTGCTGCCGGGGAAGCCGGTGGACGGCGGCGTGCCAGAGCCTGCATGTGAACGAGAAGTGCGACATCTACGGGCTGGGCGTGCTGATCCTGGAGCTGGTGACGGGGCGGCGCGCCGTAGAGTACGGGGACGACGACGTGGTGGTGCTCATGGACCAAGCGCGCGTCCTGCTGGAGCACGGCAACGCGCTGGAGTGTGTGGACCCGAGCATGGGCGGTCAAGTCCCGGAAGAGTAGGTGCTGCCGGTGCTCAAGCTGGGCATGGTGTGCATGTCGCAGATCCCGTCCAACCGGCCCTCCATGGCGGAGGTGGTCCAGATCCTGCAGGTCATCAAGGTGCCCGTGGGCGGCGGCAGAATGGAAGCCTCCTTCTGATCCATCCTGACTGTCAGTCACGAGTCACAACCAACCAACCAACCAACGTCCGGCCGCCATGTGCAGCGGTGAGTCGCTCGTGTGCAGCGATAAAATTGACGGAATGGCAATAAAGGGAAGAAAAAATCTACTTGGATGGCAATGAAGGGATGAGATAATTTTGAATGGCAACAAAGGGATTGTTATATTTTTCGATGGCAATCAAGGAATTTTCTCCTCAATCTAATAGGCAACACCAATTTTCAGTTTCCTCTAAAATCTCAGCTCAACTTTGTTTTGAGAACCTATAAAAATAATGAATTATAGCCATGAGAGGTGACTCTGCACGGAGTTTCATCGAATCCCATGGAAGGTAGAAAGAGATATCAAACATGCAAAAGGGGCTACTGGGTCATGCAATCTTGAGAGGCCAAAATTGTAACACCCTTGGTGTTACGAGCTTGCTTAGCACCTAGGTTAAGGCCTAAGAGAAATTAGCAAAGCAAGTTCTCGAGTTTTAAAAATTTAAAACACACATAAAATGATAAACAAACCCTGTGCGACACACTTTTATGGTTGAAAGAAATCAAATAAATATCTAAGTTAATTTACTCAGTGCATAAAAGTGCTAATAAAAATCCGAACAAGAAGAATCAAATATATAGTTTTAATTGTTTGGTACGAAAAATAATTTCTATAAACAAAAATAAAATATAACTTGTGTATAGTGCTTATGTAAAGATGATGAGCAAGTGGTGTAGATGAAAATGCAACTTTAATTTTTGGAAAATAAACGTGTTAACTAATGTTCTTGGGAGCTCCAAAAATCAAATTGGAAATTAAAATTAACCTTTTCGTTAAGTCGACAAAGATCTGAACTTATGTTAAAGTACTATTTTGGCAAGTTATGTTAAGCAAAATAATTAAATAGTGTTTATATGTTTTGTTCCTATGGTTTAGTATAAAGTATGGACTATTGCATGAAGTATTTGTTGGTTGAAGTTAACAAGGTTTAGGCCTTTTAAAAATTGTGACAAAAGAGTTAATGGCTACTTAGTCCCAACTAAAAATCCTTAACTTTTCTAAGTATGAAAGAATGGTAGACAATGCTATTTTGACGTTTAAGTTCTAACTAAAATACTTAAACACTAGTTTCATGTTTTTGTATTGTTGGTTGCCCCTAAATGAGCACTTGGGAACGGTGTAGGTCGTAGGTGTGTCGGATGCACGTTGCCCTCTTTAAAAATTGCTCAACTTCGTTGGGACGTGTTGTAACCTAGTTGTTGGCGCTCTGTTCGTGCATTGGCGTTCAGCGCGACGATCTTATCTTGGCGTCTCTCCATCTTTCTCTTGGGCCATTCTCTGGTCGTAAGCATTGCTTCGCTAGTTAGCTGTTAGCACCAGCTATAGGTTAGTGGAATTGGTTGAGTCTTAGTCGAGACGCTAAGTAGTTTTGGCTTGGTTTAAAAACCGTGCTTGGCACCGTTTCGGCTGCTGGCCCCGTGGGCACGGTCACCATGTGTGCGTGCACTGCTGGCGTCGAACCCAGGTTGTGGCTAGGCTATTGCCGCTGGCTAACTCGTGTGCCTGGTCGGTGCCGCGCAGCGCCCTTGGCCTCGCGTTGGCTGTCCCGGCTGGCTATGGCCTGGCCCTGCTATCACTATGTGCACGCACCACCCTCTGGTCGCCAAGCCATGAGCGGGGTCGAGACAAGGCTACGACTATCATCGCCTTGCCATCATGGTGCTCGCCTCACCCCTCGTTTCACCTACCGTGTCGAGGCTCTGGGTAGGTACCAATGCCGTCGCGTCTGGGCCAATGACCTTAGTCATAGGGGCGATGGTGATGTCCCTCTATCGTGCTTGCCCCCGCTAGCCGACACTAGTGTGCTCGCTTAGGTCTGGCCACGCCATTCCTAGCGCTTTGCGCCAAGCCTCTAGGTCTCATCGTCTGTGCGCACGTGCTCGTACTGCTGCCATCGATCGGGGTCACCTCATCATAATCCGCTCGGGCTCACTCGTGCGACCTCCCCACAATCGCACCGTGTGTAGAGCCACCATTCCTTCCTCTCCTAATCACCATCTTGGGCTTCACAGCGCAATTCCCCGCATCAGTCGGTGGCATAGGTAGTCAGCTAGGCGCCCTATTCTCCTCAAGCCCGGTCGATCACTACCAACCAGTAATTTGGTGTTTTGCTCGCTGCCGGTCAATTGTGCCGCCAAGTCGGTAGGTTGGGAGTTAACGCCCGTAGGATTGGTAGCAGTTCAATGGATCGTACCCTCGAACTCGTCTTGACTTCCTCTATCCGGTGCTCGTGCTATTTTACCCAAGGAACTCATCAGCGATGGGGTGACATGTCGGTGTCTGGCTCGGGGCGTCGTTGCTGTGCTCGGGCACAAATGGCCAGACCTCCTCAGCCCTCCCTTGCTTCAACCGTCACTATAGCGTGCACCACGGTGAGCTACAGATGCTTCCCCGCCATCTCTACCTTTCCGTGAGGACATAGGCTCGCCGGAATGCTCACACCACCATATGGATCCATCGTCTTTGAGGCGAGGGTTGGGTAGTACACCGATGGACCTTCCACCGCCTCCCACCATTGCGCGTTGGTTCATGGGTCGATGTCGGCCCGATGGACACGTATTTTTGGCCCTTGGTAGGCCGGCATGGCCATGCTATGCCAGCCGGAGCCGCGCCATCATATATAGGGCGTCGGGGACTAACTCAGTGAGAAGGTAGGGTTTTGGGGGTGCTCGATGTAAAACGTATCTCTAGTGCAATAGTGCTCAGAATCGCCGCATAGTAATCTAATAAGTCGAGGACTCTTTTGCAAAATGCGTGGACGCGGTCGCATAGCGGGCCAGTTGGGCCTTCCTTTTGATGCGCGATCATGACCCCGCACGGGCTGCAGTGGGCTGCTAGGCTGAATTATGGCCACTGGTTCTCCCTTTTTCTAAAAACATTTTTTAATTTAGTTTCTAAGGCAAACTCATAAATTCCATATAAATTTGTGTAGTTGACCAAAAATTGTGAAATGAATTTTGTTAGGTTTCTAAAATCCTGATCCATCTACCAGTATGTCTTGTTCATATAGTTTCATAGTATTTTTAGGAGTTATCTAATTAAATTGAGATGCGTAATATTGTTAAAATATAAACTTGTAGAAATTTTTATGATTAATCAGCGCAAGTGTTAATTCTAGAAATTTCACAGTAAATTCCTAATATTATGAGGTGCTCGCTGTAATTTTTGTAGCTCCATAATAATTAGTTTGCTAAGATAACTAAGGAGCCCTTGTTCAAATATAAATTAAATCAATGAAATGAAATAAAGAAACACCCTAAGATTTTAGAACTAAAACGCTTGTCGGGAAACAACGCCTTATTCGACAACGTGGACACATAGCCTAATACGTTAACTATTAGGGCTAGCTCGTTAGCTTGAGAGGCATCAACGTACTTTAAGAGTTGTGGTTGCCGTCGGTTAATTACGTCTCTCCGTTGCATCCACGTATATAATAGGAACGACGATGGATCACGGAGTCATCTAGAGTAGCAGAAAAGATAGTGCCTTGATGATCATGTCACCACGATAGAATGCTAACTTTTAGTTATATCTTACCTAGACAACCCCCGGTGCATAACCCTTATTATTCTACAGTTTATTTTATGTTTGAATGAAACCCACTTGCATATATATCCTTATCCTATGAGTCTTACTAGTACGGCAGGATCATGTAGCTGCTATGCTATAGGACCTCGGTAGAAGTCGAGTGATTACCTGTCACTCGTGAGAGATAGAAAAGATATTATTGTTGTTATTATTATATTACTATCACATGGAATATATATAGATGATAATTGGAGACCGGGCAGGATTGTACATTGGATTTGAACTTGGTTAGGCAAGTGAGCGAGGCTCTGGTTGCATTTGTCCCACCTGAGTCGATTGAGGACCGTCCGTTGCTATGGATGGTAGTCAGGTCACAGACTTACTATCCTGAGTACATACTTAGTTATGGGAGCGGGAAGACTTGTTACTCTCTTGTCATGTGTTCTGGCTCTTTCTAGATCCGCTTTTAGGGGTGGGTACTAGGTGAAGGTCTAAGCACCATGCTGAGACCGGGTCTTAGGTGTTGGGGGCTTGGAGTCCTAGTTTGGACGAGGACCTGAACCCCGTGACTGGAGTGAAATGGGTTGGTCTCGTTTGTGCCTGGGGTACAAGCGAGGCGTGTGTTTCAGGGTACCCAGCTGGGATACATTGGTTCGCGAATCGCCATTTCTATAAACGGTACCGACTTGGCTATGGTCTAGCACTGTAGTAAGAACTGGAACATAGAAGGTGATAAAATAATTCTGATTGCTACCACATGCTTGAAAGTAGCATAGGTGCTTACATAGAATAGTTAGTTAATGAACTAATAATGACTGCTAATAAAAGTTTGAATATAAGGATGCACGTTTAGTAATGCTTCTGCAGATGCAATAACCCACAAGCCAGACAGCCTTGCATGTCCTTGGAGTCTTTTACTTCCTCATGTCGGGTAAGTCTTGCGGAGTATAATTGAGTACTCAGGGTTTGTTCTACCCTGTTGCAGGTGACAGGAACGGTTGAGCTAACACTTGTGTGCGGAACCCTCCTAGTGGGCTCAGCGAGGGTTTCCTTTACGTTGCGGACCTAGAGTTATTTGTAGCTTTCACAAAAATGTTTTACAATGAAAAGACCTACAATTTGTCATTACCTCATGTACATAAGTGTTCACCGTGATGAGATTTAAACTTGTCATTAAATAACTTTCTTTTCCGCTGAAACTCTGATCACATGTTTAATTCCGCTGATGCAATTGTCTTGTGTATAATTCCTCTATTGTATTAAATGATATAAGAAATGGCTAAAATGTTATAAGCTTTATCCTCTCATTTATGATCCTGATGGAATAATATGGAATTTTGAGTTCTCCCTTGGGGTGTGCTCGATAGAACTACATAGTTTGGTGCAATCTCTTGGGTATTTAGTGTCTAATAGAAGACAAGTACTCTTGGGAGAGTATTAGATTTTGTTGTTCTGCCACAGATGGTATCAGAACATAAATAAGAAGATAAAGCTTCAAAACCTTTTTCTAAATTAAAATTTGATAACCTATTTTTGTAAAAAGTTAGGATGTTTATATATGAATTATATAAGTAACCCTACTGCTATAGTTAAGTATTCGGAATATGTTTAACTTGGCTTTCTCCGGTGGACTAACTCCTGCATAGTATACGATCTTTAAGTCAGTCACATTGGTACTGCCTCAGTCGTCGTGCCAGTATTGCTTGTGGGTGTGCCATTCAAAGGTGTCACATGTGCCACGTAGTGCACGAACTGATCGGTCCTTGTTCATGAGTTACTACTGTATTATGGCTTCGTGCATCGTGTTCGCCTATGGGTCACGCCTGTCGTGGCTCACATTTTCCATACTCCCTTGTTGCGCCCTTGTCGAATCTCTACCCTATAGTCGTACTAATCCTTTATGTCCTTGGGCACCACTCATCTCGTGCACGTAAAAATCCTACTACTTTCCTTTAATGGTCCCCACGCAAGACTCGATGGTGGACTGCGCCAGGACCAATGACCACTCTGCCATTACAAAAAGGCCTAGCCTAGCCACTTGGTACCACCACTTGGTGCATCCTAGCTCAAATAGCATTTTCTCTGAGCAAGGTTCTCGGTTGATCCTTCCTTATAACCACCACCCACCAAGGATGGCAGGAGCTTGGGTTAGCAGCTACTACCTGAACACTGAAGGTTTTCCCAAAATCATGTATGCCACCCTACAAAAACTCAGAGTCAAGGATCACCCCGAGTATGAGGGTCGTGAGTATGAGAAACATGGCACTAAGCGATGTGAGGTCACCATCTACATTGGGAGGAGTGAATAGTTCCTCGACGTCACTGAAGCCTAGAATGTGATCGACACCTACCAAGTTGTGGCCCTTAAAGCCTTACGGCATCTTTGCTAGATCTATGAAGAACCCATTGCTCGCACCCCCATGAGGTTCTTTCTACCTTTGGAAAAGAATCGACGGTAATGGAGGGCTCGCATGGAGGCTTTGCAAGGGTAGGATGAGCAAGAAGACAACCCAACTGTGGTACACCTGACCACATACTTGATTGCTCTAGATGAGCAGTATGACCGGCAAGCATTGGAGCTGAGGGAGTGCCTCTATCGAGCCAAGGAAGCCAAGATTTTCTCTAGGATGCTCCAAGTGCAGCTTGCTGAAGTGCATGCCAATGTGGTAGTCGTAGAAAGTCATGAGACTACCATGGCAGAAGCCCTAAAGGAGGTCAAAGATCAGCACACCTAGGAGATGGAGGAGGCCCATCTTGTCACAAGGGCCAAGCGTAGGACGCTTGCCACATAAAGGCAAGACCCCTTGGTCTTGGAGGGAATCCCTATCTACCCGCTGAAAAGAAGGAGAACCGGTATTGCAGTACCGCCAGCACCTCCACCCTTGGAGGTATTAGAAATAGAGACCTTGCTTCCCCTCACTCAGCCACCGCTAAGAGAGGAGGCAGATCCATAGTCGAGGCAGTAGAAGAACCCACCGAGCCTAGGAATGAAGCTGTGTGGTTCAACGAGGTAGATTAGTTGTCCTAGGGGAGATGTAACCATAGTAGTAGTGCTTTTCATCACTGTCCTCTAGTGTTGTAATATGTTCGTTGTGTTTTGTCCGTAGTTGTTAAGTCACCTGGTCATAGGAGGCAAACAATGTGTCGAGAGTGGGAGAGTGAGTGTCTGTATGTTGTACCAGTAAAAGGATGTTTGGAACATGCATTTCACTTATTGCATTGTGTTTGCTACATCGGTTTACTCTTAGGTCTCGTTAGACTTGCTTAGGGTTCTCGAGATGACATCAAGCGGGATACAAGAGAAGCAACCATTTAGGTGCAAGCAGATCAGCCATGATTGGATAATAGAGGACACTGTATCAACTAATTGTGGATGTCCTAGCAGAACACTTGAATCTCCTAAAATTAAATCCGTTGTGGGATTTGATTTCCTTGTCCATTGTTGTGAAAGGAACCCTTGTTGCCTGAATCTTCCCTTGCAATACTCCTTTATTTCCGTGGTCTATGACTCCACTGCCGTCATTGCATGTAAGTTGGTAAAGTTGCCTGGTTAAATGCTTATGGTGCCACAATGAAACCGAGGGCCCCTATAGAACAGCTGTCACAGGGTGATGCTGCTGGGCACACGCTGGTATCGAGGTTGTTGACCAACACCTTTGTAAAGCTACACCACCATACCGCTCTTGCAACAAAATATTCTCCATTGGAAAAATATCCTTGTGTTCCAACGAGAAATCCACAACGGGTTGATGGAGTAGTGCTCTTTCGAAGTAACTGAGTTAATAGGGTTTTTGAAGAAAGTGAAGACCAACAAAGAAAAGTTAGTCCCCGAGTAGTCTAGAGTGATTGAAACGCATGAATTGGCACCATGTCCCAATCCCCGTGTTCGGTTTGACTGTGCTACGCACACCGATTTACTGTCGTTGCGTGCCCTACGGACGCTGTCGATATCAGGACCCACTTGCGCCCCGCTCTCATTTGGCTATGCCGCACTCGCCTTGTTCACTTGCGTAGTGTGCTTTCTCTCCTTTTCCTGCACCATGTCGGCTCTTGACTCTCGCCCTCGCCCCCGTACCAGACCCTCCCTCCTTTTTCTTCTTTAGTTGCACAGCCGCCCGCACGCCTCCTCGTCGAGCGAGCCTCCTCCCTCCTTTTTCCTCCCTCCACTCAAGCTTGCGCAGGAAGCGTACCATGGCCGATGCTCTCCACACTTCGTGATCCGCTAGTGATTCTTTTCCACCCTGTTTCCACTTCCTGGTGCGCTGCACCACCACCTCTGCTCATCGAGCTATAAGATGCCACCTTGCTCTCCCTACTTCATCCCAATCCCCCCCAATTCTAAAGCAGAGCTCGTAGAATCAATCCTCTCCATCAGTGCATAGGTTGGAGTAGCTCGGGAAGCAATCAAGTTGGGGAATAAGTAGTTGGAGGCAGAGCTACGAGATCCAGCCGTCGTTCGTAGAAATAGGGTCGCCAATCAGAGGTGATTGTGTAATCTTAGAAGGAGAAGGGATCTAGTTTTTGTCAAAGAAGATCAAGTCCACCTCTAGTTAGTTTTGGTTTTAGGGTCCACGATGATCGAGTTCTCACTCTCTTGTTTCTGGATCTATTGGACACACGCCATGTTTTGGGTGATCATTTTCTTGTTGTTTTCCACTGTCCCCATCTAACCCGACTTTTGGATGAAGCTTTTGGTTGTACTGGGTTTGCTCTTAAACATGTATCTCTAAATCCCTGAGTGGTTTAGTATTCGAAGTCGTGCAATCTCCCGTGTAATTTTAGATCTACGAAGTGTAATCACGTTTTCTCCTTTCTGATTCTTGCTTTGAATCACGGGACAAGATTCTTTTAAGGGGGAAAGGTTGTAACACCCATGGTATTACGAGCTTGCTTAGCACCTAGGTTAAGGCCTTAGAGAAATTAGCAAAACATGTTCTCGAGTTTTAAAAATTTAAAACACACATGAAAGGATAAACAAACCCTGTGCGACTCACTTTTATGGTTGAGAGAAATCAAATAAATATCTAAGTTAATTTACTCAGTGCGTAAAAGTGCTAATGAAAATTCTAACAAGAAGAATAAAATAAGTAGTTTTAATTTTTTGGTTACGAAAAACAATTTTTATAAACAAAAATAAAATATAACTTGTGTATAGTGCATATGTAAAGATGATGAGCATGTGGTGTAGATGAAAATGCAACTTTAATTTTTGGAAAATAAACGTGTTAACTAATGTTCTTGGGAGCTCTAAAAATCAAATTGGAAATTAAAATTAACCTTTTCGTTAAGTCGGCAAAGATCTGAACTTATGTTAAAGTATAATTTTTGGCAAGTTATGTTAAGCAAAATAATTAAATAGTGCTTAAATGTTTTGTTCCTATGGTTTAGTATAAAGTATCGACTATTGCATGAAGTATTTGTTGGTTGAAGTTAACAAGGTTTAGGCCTTTTAAAAATGTTGATAAAAGAGTTAATGGCGACTTAGTCCCAACTAAAAACCCTTAACTTTTCTAAGTATGGAAGGATGGTAGACAATGTTATTTTGACGTTTAGGTTCTAACTAAAATACTCAAACACTAGTTTCATGTTTTTGTATTGTTTGTTGTCCCTAAGTGAGCACTTGGGCACGGTATAGGTCGTAGGTGTGTTGGATGCCACGTTGCCCTCTTTAAAAATTGCTCAACTTCGGTGGGACGTGTTGTAACCTAGTTGTTGGTGCTCTGTTTGTGCATCGGCATTCAAAGCGATGATCTTATCTTGGCGTCTCTCCATCTTTCTCTTGGGCCATCCTCTGGTCGTAAGCATTGCTTCGTTAGTTAGCTGTTAGCACTAGCTACAGGTTAGTGGAATTGGTTGAGTCTTAATCGAGACGCTAAGTAGTTTTGGCAGGCTTTAAAAATTGTGCTTGGCACCGTTTCAGCCGCTGGCCCATGGGCATGGTCACCACGCATGCGTGCGCTACTGGCGCCGAACTCAAGCCGTGGCCAGGCTATTGCCGCTGGCTAGCTCGTGTGCCTGGTCGGTGCCGCGCAGTGCCCTTGGCCTCACGTTGGCCGTCCGGCTGGCTATGGCCTGGCCCCGCTATCACTGTGTGCGCGCACCACCCTCTGGTCACGAGCCACGCGCGGTGTTGATACAAGGCTGCGGCTATCATTGCCTTGCCATCGTGGCGCTCACCTCACCCCTCGTTTCACCTACCGCGTCGAGGCACTGGGCAGGTACCAATGCCGCCGCGTCTAGGCCAATGACCTCAGTCGTAGGGGCGATGGTGATGTCCCTCTGCCATGCTTGCCCCTGCTAGCCGACACCGGTGTGCCCACTCGGGTCTGGCCACGCCATTCCGAGCGCTTCGCGCCAAGCCTCTAGGTCTCGTCGTATGTGCGCACATGCTCGTACTCTGCCATCGATCGGGGTCACCTCGTCATGATCCGCTTGGGCTCACTCGTGTGACCTCCCCACAGCCGCACCGTGTGTAGAGTCACCGTTCCTTCCTCTTCCTAATCACTAGCTCGGGCTTCGCGGTGCAATTCCCCTAATCAGTGGGTGGCAAAGGTAGTCAGCTAGGCACCCTATTCTCCTCAAGCCCGACCAATCACTACCAACTGGCAATTTGGCATTTTGCTCACCAGGTGCGCCGCCGAGTCGGTAGGTTGGGAGGTAAGGCCCGTAGGATTGGTAGCAGTTCAATGGCTTGTACCCTCAAACTCGTCTTGACTTCCTCTGTCCGGTGCTCGCGCTATTTTACCTAGGGAACTCGTCGGCGATGGGGTGATGCGTCGGTGTTAGGCTCGGGGCATCGCTGTTGTGCCCGGGCGCACGTGGCCAGACCTCCTTGGCCCTCCCTTGCTTCAACCGTCACTATAGCGTGCACCACAATGAGCTACTGATGCTTCCCCGCCATCTCTACCTTTGCGTGAGGATGTAGGCTCGCCGGAACGCTCGTGTCGCCGTACGGATCCACTGTCTTTGAGGCTAGGGTTGGGTAGTACAACATTGGACCTTCCGCCATCTCCCACCATTGCACGTTGGTCCGTGGGTCGACGTCGGCCCGATGGACGCGTATTTTTGGCCCTCGATAGGCCGGCGTGGTCGTGCTACACATAGTAATCTGATAAGCCGAGGACTCTTTTGCAAAATGCGTGGACGCGCTCGCATAGCGGGCCAATTGGGCCGACCTACTGACGGGCGATCACACCCCCGCGTGGGCTGCAGTGGGCTGCTGGGCTGCATTGTGGCTGCTAGTTCTCCCTTTTTCTAAAACATTTTTTAATATAATTTGTAAGGCAAACTCATAAATTCCATATAAATTTGTGTAGTTGACTAAAAATTATGAAACGAATTTTGTTAGGTTCCTAAAATCCTGATTCATCTGCCAGTATGTCTTGTTCACATAGTTTCATAGTATTTTTAGGAGTTATCTAATTAAATTGAGATGCGTAATATTGGTAAAATATAAACTTGTATGAATTTTTATGATTAATCAGTGCAAGTGTTAATTCTGGAAATTTCACAATAAATTCCTAATATTATGAGGCTCTCGCTGTAATTTTTGTAGCTCTATAATAATTAGTTTGCTAAGATAACTAAGGAGCCCTTGTTTGAATATAAATTAAATCAATGAAATGAAATAAAGAAACACCCTGAGATTTTAGAACTAAAATGCTTGTCGGGAAACAACGCCTTATTCGACAACATGGACACATAGCCTAGTATGTTAGCTATTAGGGCTAGCTCGTTAGCTTGAGAGGCGTCAACGTACTTTAAGAGTTGCTGTTGTCGTTGGTTAATTACGTCTCTGTGTTGCATCCACGTATATAATAGGAACAATGGTGGATCGCGGAGTCATCTAGAGTAGCAGAAAAGATGGTGCCTTGATGATCGTGTCACCACGATGAATGCTAACTTTTGGTTATATCTTACCCAAACAACCCCCGGTGCATAACCCCTATTATTCTGCACTTTATTTTATGTTTGTGCATTAAGTTTTAAGGAGTTGAATGAAACCCACTTGCATATATATATATATATATATATATATATATATATATATATATATACTTATCCTATGAGTCTTACTAGTACGGTAGGATCGTGTAGCTGCTATGCTATAGGACCCCGATATAAGTCGAGTGATTACCTATCACTCGCGAGAGATAGGAAATATATTATTGTTGTTGTTATCATATTACTATCACATGGAATATATATGGATGATAATTGGAGACCGGGCAGGATTGTACATTGGATTTGAACTTGGTTAGGCAAGTGAGCGAGGCTCCGATTGCATTTTGTCCCGCCTGAGTCGATTGAGGACCGTCCGTTGCTGTGGATGGTAGTTAGGTCACAGACTTATTATCCTAAGCACATACTTACTTATGGGAGCGGGAAGACTTGTTACTCTCTTGTCATGGGTTCTGGCTCTTTCCAGATCGGCTTTTAGGGGTGGGTACTAGGTGGAGGTCTAAGCACCATACTGAGACCGGGTCTTAGGTGTTGGGGGCTTGGAGTCCTAGTTTGGACGAGGACCTGAACCCCGTGATAGGAGTGAAATGGGTTGGTCTCGTTTGTGCCTGGGGTACAAGCGAGGCGTGTGTTTCAGGGTACCCAGCTGGGATACATTGGTTCGTGAATCGCCATTTCTATAAACGGTACCGACTTGGCTATGGTCTAGCACTGTAGTAAGAACTGGAACATAGAAGGTGATAAAATAATTCTGATTGCTACCACATGCTTGAAAGTAGCATAGGTGCTTACATAGAATAGTTAGTTAATGAACTAATAATGACTGCTAATAAAAGTTTGAATATAAGGATGCACGTTTAGTAATGCTTCTGCAGATGCAATAACCCACAAGCCAGACAGCCTTGCATGTCCTTGGAGTCTTTTACTTCCTCATGTCGGGTAAGTCTTGCGGAGTATAATTGAGTACTCAGGGTTTGTTCTACCCTGTTGCAGGTGACAGGAACGGTTGAGCTAACACTTGTGTGCGGAACCCTCCTAGTGGGCTCAGCGAGGGTTTCCTTTACGTTGCGGACCTAGAGTTATTTGTAGCTTTCACAAAAATGTTTTACAATGAAAAGACCTACAATTTGTCATTACCTCATGTACATAAGTGTTCACCGTGATGAGATTTAAACTTGTCATTAAATAACTTTCTTTTTCGCTGAAACTCTGATCACATGTTTAATTCTGCTGATGCAATTGTCTTGTGTATAATTCATCTATTGTATTAAGTGATGTAAGAAATGGCTAAAAATGTTGTAAGCTTTATCCTCTCATTTATGACCCTGATGAAAAAATATGGATTTTTGAGTTCTCCCTTAGGGTGTGCCCGACGGAACTTCATAGTTTGGTGCACTCTCTTGGGTATTTAGTGCCTAATGGAAGACAAGTACTCTTAGGAGTGTATTAGATTAGACGGTTCTGCCACAAAAATGTCTGGTTAAATAGACAGTTTGTAGTGGCTACCTTTCTTTGGGAGTGGTGTAGTGAGTACCACTTATGGAGTGACATGATGCATGAACAATATGGTTGATCAGCATGACCATTGAGTAAGGGGAGCATGACACTGTAATACCTCAACTCATTTATGCTCTGGTTTGATCCCATTGTGACTTATATGTCTATTCCGATGGAATTAGTCCCAGTTTGATTGTTTAAATATGTTTGGTTCAACTCATAATCCTTAACTATGGTTCCAAACACTTCTCCACAAAGCGAAGACGGAAGTGTAAGAGGTATACTATACATGGGGGTCGTAGTGATAAACTCAACAATAGAGGTGTTGCTACAAATTAAATTGTGTAGTAGTGATAAACTCGACAACTAGAGAAGCAAAAGAGTACAAGGCTTTTAAAGCCCAGCTGATAGTCCACGGCAAGCAACAACCCGCCCGGATCATGAGGGCACGATGACTGACTTATAAGCTAGCTCTAAGTGTTTTTTCATATTTTAATAGAAGTGAGAGAAAAATTAGCTCTTGATTAAGAACTAGGCTCATATATACACATATTCTAAGATCACGTGAAAAGCTATTCATGCTATGAGCTGTATGCTTGCTAGAAGTTAACAATATTGAAAAAGTGAGCTAGTAACTGGCCTATGCGATTGCGGGTGCCTAAGCCATGCGCTCCACCAACCGTCCACTTGTTTGTTCACGCGTACGTCTGCCAAAAAGGGCTCCACCAGCTGACCACGAGCCACACCGCCTCCACGTCGTGGCCTTGCATGCAGATGCTAGCTTCTCGCCTTAATTATTCGCTAATGGCACACTAGCACAAACTACTAGCTGACTCTACGCGCATGTGAGTAACTCAATGCATGCCATGACTAATGACGTCAACCACAACTAATGACGCCGAGCCACAAACTGGATCATGCATGAAGACTACACTAGTAGAGAACCGAGCTTTACTCCCGGTGGGGAACCCTCTCTAGTCCCGGTTCTCCACCCGGGAGCAAGCATCTGGGACTAAAGGGGGGTCCTTTAGTCCCGGGTCAGGAACCGGGACTAAAGGAGGACCTTTAGTCCCGGTGGGTAACATCAATCGGGACTAAAGGTGCCTCCTGACATGCCACGATGGCCGGCACCTTTAGTCCCGGTTGGTAATACGAACCGGGACTAAAGGTTTTTTTCTTTTTTCTTTTCTTTTCATTTTTTTGTTTTCTTTTCAAAATAGGTTTTCGAAATCGTATTGTACGCTGCTAATTATACATTTATACGCGCATATAGTATGTTTCGGTTCAAGCACAATGAACGTATTAAATCACACAATTCAAGCATAGAAATATATATATATATATATATATATATATATATATATATATATATATATATATATATATATATATATATATATATATATATATATATATATATATATATATATATATATGAATGCATGCATCATATATATATTTACATGCATGCATGCATATGTGTATTTTACATTATATTATTTCATGTGCATATATTACAAAAGATTGCATTACAGTTGTTGTGACATAACAAGTTTCCTCTCATCCTCTAGCTTGGCTTCAATGGCAGTGTTGGGTCGAAGTAGAACTCGCCCTTGGAATCGATGACTTGCTCATTAAAAAATCCAGCTATACACTCTTGAATTGCTTTGATTTGGTCTTGCCATATGACCTTTTCCTCCAACCATGGAGTCTACAGGTTTGAATTAAAGGAAAATAAATTAATATATGTACATATATATATATATATATATATATATATATATATATATATATATATATATATATAAAGACATAGTAACACAATCAATAATAATAATTAAATGAATATATAGTGTATTTTTAACGTACTTTGAGTCTCTCTGTAGGAGTTCTTTGGGAGAGCACCTTGATAAACTTGCAAACATAGTAACCACAGTAGTTGTTCCCCTGTTCCTGCCTTAGACACCACTTTACGAGAAAAAAATTTGTCATCCAATCTGGTGATCCGGCGAAAGCTATATATTTAATTAATAAAGATGATGCGATTCAGGGGACTTACTTTCAAAGGGATTACATTCAGTGGCGCTTTGCATTTTTCCATGTGTTGCTTCTCAATAAAGGTTTTCCAAACACTGCCCAATAAAAAATTTGCCACGTCATCAGATATAGTTAATCATTATGTTTGTGTGTATATATAGTTGCTAGAGATCCCGAAATTACCTCTGGATAATATCTATCATATCTTGGTAGTCTTGTTGTGGTTTTCTCATCGAGTCATAGATTATCAAGTGACTTTTCACCAGATCGATGTCCATCAATATCCAGTGATTGCTGCATGTGTTTATAGGATATAACGCATAACACTCATTAATTAACTAGAATCAACATATGAGCCATTAAGGATATGATCGACATGATTAACACTCACTTGAAGTTATAGGGAAAGAGTATATCCTTCTTGTGGCGTTGGTTCACTAAGAAGTTCATGAGGTTACTCTCTGACTCAGACTTCCAATTAGTCTTTGGAGTAATTGGGTCTTCGAATACTATATGGGGATCAACAAAACCAATTTCATTGTAGCCTTCCTTTCTGAGCTCTGTCATTGTAAATCTGCATATATATAGTACTTGTTAGGATAATTTATATGCATATACACACATATGATGAGTTTAATAATAGATCGAAAGAATTATTACTTACAGGCAATAGCAGCTAATGATAACTTTGTCCAGAGAGGTCAGGTGGCATAGTTGATGAAATTCTGCAAAGTCAACATACATAACATCATCACCACGGAACCAATGTTCGTCTCTAATTCTGACACCAACGCAGAAGTCTCCATTGGTAGACGCCTGCATGTACCACTTGTTTAGCAGGTACATTTGCGTCCCCAGATCAGATAAGGCTTGAGGGTTGTATAGACTCTGGCCTAGTACAAATTTTTTCTTCCAAATATCAACCTCCGCCGCACTCTCAATGTTTCCATCACCAAACATCTGGTAAAGGTCGAGACCAGTCTCATCAAGAAATTCACCAAGGTGATCCAAATCGACATCCGGAGGTATGTTTGCCTGATGCATTAATCCTAAATTCGAACCATATTCATTACCAATAACTAGCGGGGGGATTGATTGGTGCGCTTGTTGTCCGAGTTGGGCAATGCCTTTTCCTGCCCGCTTCTTTTTCTGTGCCGCCTCAATTGACTTGGTGAGAGTGCGGTCATAGTCTGATAACGTTGATTTGGACGGCTTACGAGATTCCCGCTGTTGTTGCTGGTAAGAAGTCACCTTTTTTCTTAGAATATCTGGAGCTACGAAGAAGTACGGTTTCTCCGGGTTTCTCCTTGCTTCTTGATTCATTTTAAGTTTGTCATAGAATCTAGACATGTCTTTTTTATATGCATCAGTTCCTTCTTCCTTCTCTTTAGATATTATTTTGGGAATAGCCCTTGGTTTCATGGTGGCTTTCTTTGCAGGCGGGGACTGGTTCTTCATTTGAGGGGTTGGCCTCTTGCTAGGCTTCTTGGTAGGCGGGGGCGGGGGAGGCGTTGGAGACCTCCTTGGAGGTGTTGGCAGCGGCGTTGAAGACCTCCTTGGAGGTGGCGGCTGCGGCGTTGGAGACCTCCTTGGAGATGGTGTAGATGCAGCCTCGTCTTCCAACATAATGTCATCGTACTGAGCACTATGATGATATGGCGATTGAACAATTGGATTTAGGTTGGGGGAGGATCTGCTACAAAAAAAAGGAATGACATATTATTATGAGCAGATTGTTAATTATTTAAGCCAATACAAATTAATGATGTAGTGTTTTCATCCGCACGTACCTATGGTGAGGTAGTTCTGGAGGAGGTGGAGCCGACATCCCTGGAATGATGATGTAGCGCTTGCGCCATAGAATGAATGTCTTCTCCGCTTCTCCTAGAGTCTTCTCGCCATCACCTCCAGGAATGTCAAGAGGCAAATCACTAAAACCTTTTTCAGCGTTATCTACCGAGATGGTAGCATATCCTTCTTGGATTATATTCCCATGAATCCTTGGTGTCTTGGTTCGGTCGATAGGATTAACAAGACCGATAGCCACCTTGATTGTAGAATTCTCCTTTGGAATGTGTAGCTCACACGTTGTACAAGGTTCAGTGACGTCATCCACAGGGAAGCGCAGTCCTATGTCCCCTTGATTTGGTATCTCCGTGGAAGCACAGCTGCTTTTCAACTGAACAGATTGGCTAATGTTGATTTCTGGCTCTGATGCCTGCTTACTTGCACTCACTGCTATTTGCACTTGCCTTCTGATTTCCTCCTGCATTCTCGCTTCAAGGTTTTTTTCCCGCTCCTGTGCTTCACGCACCGCTTCCTCCAATCTCTGGAGCCGCTCTGCCTCTTCTTCCTTCTTTCTCTGGCAACTTCTGTAAGAAGGTCTGTCCTGAGGGAATCCATGCTCCCACGAGACACTTCCTTTGCCTCTAGTTCAGCCACCATGTTCAACAGTCCCGATGGCGTATGTCAGCTCATCCTTCTCTCTGTTGGGCCTGAACGCACCACTAGCAGTAGCTCTCTGAGCATAAAACAATCTTTCTGCTGCTTCTTGCAGTCTTGCGCCATAAACGCACTTCCCTATCTCCTGGTCTAGTGTTCCCCCATGACCGAAAAACCAATTCTTTGCACGTTCTCCCCACTCGAGTGATTCTGGTCTGATACCCTTGGCAAGAAGGTCTGCTTCCATTTTGTTCCACTTCTTAATGGCAGTTGGGTAGCCACCTGATCCCAAGGTATGGTGGTATGTCTTCTGTTGGGCATTACGTTGGTTCTTTATCACCCAACTCACACCCTCTTCCGAAGTCTTGTACTGTACAAACTCATCCCAATAGGGCCTCTGCTTTGAGATCGGGCCTGGGATAGTAAAATCTGGTGCTATGTTCTTCTTGACATACGTCGTGTATAGGTGTTTCTTCCAAGTCTGAAACTAGGTGGCTGTCGATACGGGACCCATGGGGTTTCCCACGGAGAAGAGAGAAGAAGACCTAGTCCAACTAGGATTCCCTATATGTAATCCTACTAGAACTAGTTACACATAATCCTACTAGGATCTCTACTTTGTAACCGACTAGGACTCCCGCCTCTCCTGGACTATATAAAGGAGGGCAGGGGGTCCCTAGATCGGCAGCTACACACATAACCGACAGAACTCACAACCACAACAAATAGCGCAGGGCACAATATACTATCCACCTCACACTGGACGTAGGGCGCCGTGATTTTCCGGTGTACCGAACCAGTATAAATCGTTGTCTCCCTGCGTTTACTACCGAGTTCCTGCAAACGCCGATGCCCCTCCGAACAAATCACCGTCCCGGGTACCCCGAGACGGGTTGCCGGTGGTAAAACATCGACAGCTGGCGCGCCAGGTAGGGGTTCTCGGCGCTTTGCGTTCGAGAGCTCGGTGGACCTCAAAATCAAGATTCGTCGCAGCACTCATCGGCCCTCTTCGACAACTTGTTGCGGCTCTCGTCGGCCTCGTCGACAACCCGCCGTATTCACGTTCAGCGTCGGCATCAATTCATGCGAGCACGAGACCTCTTTGTCAACATCTACTCCGACTTCGTCAACTCAGCGAGATCCTAGTAGAAGCGCGACTGTATCACGTTCCTACTACACGCCAACCAGCATCAAACATGCCTAATACAAGTATAAGTCGGATTGCAACTCAGACTCCATCATAACTCAGCCATATGTGGATTCAAGTCCAACTCCGACACAAGAAGAGTCCTACTCCCACACGAAGCCGACAACGTGTGGGCCAATTATGAAGCAACATATCCAAGAGATATACAAGCTATGAGATTGGACAGAAAAGGATAACGACATGCAAGTCAGTCAGGATATACGGAATTAATGGATCAACCCGTGCATACACGCGCACACCCCCGTCTCCAAGTCAACTTCGTATACGAATACATCACGGACATGCAAGAAGCTAACAAAGGAAGCAAGCAAGCAAAGCCAAAGGTGTTTGTGCATTGATTTATACATACGACATACTCATACGAGAGAAGGTCAAGAAATACAAGCTATACGGTCAATAAAGAGAAGACCACCTACAGCAAGCCGACAAGTCACGAGCAAGCAACCAAATTCTGGGAACCCGGCAACACGTTCCGAGTTGTTTCGAGTACTCGACATGACAGTCACTCGTTTGGTTAAACTCATCAGCAAACAACTCGGACGAGCTGTCCGACGACTTCATCATGCTGTTCGACTACATCAAGCAAGTTGTCGACCCCGCCTTCATCAGCTCGGATGCTACGCCAACAACTCGGCTGCAAACTGACTACTTGCCACACCGACCGACTACCCGGCTGCGGTGGTCAACAATGCGGCCACGAACCAAGCTAAGTCACGTCTCATTTTTTATATATTCCGGATATTATTCGTATGCCTCTGTGGCCATATCATCTTCCCTTAACGGCTGTTAATTTTCTCGGATAGTAAGCCTTAATTCGTGAAGCTTGTTTTCTCGAATGGATGGTCACGTCAATGAACCTCTGAACCATACGGATGGTCACGTCAAAGAACCTCTGAACCATACGGGTGGTCACGTCAACGGACCTCTGAACCATACGCGAGATTCAAGTGCTTAAACGTAACAGGCTACTACCCAGAAAATTAACCAACCTAGCAAGGGAAGACACAAAAAATCATCATGCGAGCAAACATAGTGCTCTAGGTCTTCTCTTAACGGTCGCCGAATTCCTCAGGTAGAACACGTCTTAATCCGTGAAGCTTGTCTACTCACATGGACGGTCACGAACCGAGTGCCAGGCTCACATGGTCACGTCATGAACCTCTGAACCATACGCCAGAGATTCAAGTGCTTAAACGTAATAGGACACTAACTGAGGAATTTGCATGGCCTAGCAAGAGCAAGACGCAAAAAGTTTATATGCATTTCATAATGCAGGGGCCCGCCCCTGATTGATTATTCAAATATGGGACATGCTCCCCACTTCATATCCGGAATGTCATTTACAACATATTTTTATGTTTAACATGCAGGGGAGCTACATCGGTACCATGAGATCAGGAAAGCGCGCTCCTGAGAGCTAGTCCAGAAACAACCCGGATTGATAAAAAAAGA